>NW_020955639.1:18096-69791 GCF_003031625.1 Empidonax traillii | reverse complement strand
ATGATGGACTCAATCCCCTCATAATAAATATAAATATAAAAGTCAATATAAATTATTTTTTTTAATAGGTAATACTTCAAAACTGTTTTTGTAGAAACTACTGTTCTCATCTGTTACTAGGAAAGAAAAAGTAAAGCTTTTCTTGACAGTTCTCTTGCTAGCCATCCATCCTGATCACTCGGGAGAAATACAACTCTTTCTGCAAAATAACCCGTTGTGCAGATGCTGCAGAAAAGGATAAAAATATTTTGTTGCTCATCTTGGTTATTTATCACAAAAGGGGAATAAGTATAAAAAATAACAATAACAAAAAAGATGACGCTATGGAAGAACAACAGAAAAGTGCTGCATATTATGATGAGTAGTTCTTGTAAGAGAAAGACAAAACAACACTCCAAAATTTATGTCCTCTGGCATGTCTCCTCCAGAGCAGATGTGGGACCCAGCACTTCACATCAACAGGGAAACAGATGAGTGGCAACAGCTCCTGTTCCAAATGCATTAGCACACACTGAGTAACAGTGGAAAAGAACTGATCAACCAACAGGGTATTATCACAGACTCACCATGTAAATACAACCCACCATTTGTCACATAAAATGGTTAAATCTAACTAATTCCTTAAATTTCTTCCAACAAGTTGGTCTAGGAAAATGGTTCCCTGAAGTCTGAAAATCTAAACACAGTTGCCAGTTAGAAGCCACAGCTACCCCTTCAAAAATGATCAACGGTTTGTGCATTACCTTTAGCAGACTGAAAATTTAGGAGGTGCTGAATGAATACTCTCAGATGTGCTGAAGGAACAACTTAAATATCAGAGGACACGCTTGAAAATATAGTTTATCTATCAGTATTGTCTAAAAAACTTAACTGACTTGTAAGTACACACACAGAAAAAGGACTTCAGCTTCTTAAAGGTTATTTTTAGCTTTGTAATTCAGAAGAAGTACTTTATAAGTACAAAGAAGTCAGACTTATGGGAGCAGTAAACCAGGGTATTGAGGGAAGTTCACACTACCACAAGCTCAGCTGATGCTTTGAATGATATTTAGGGTGAGGGGGGAAAACCAAAACAACAAACCAACCAAAAATTAAGAAGAGGTGCAGTGCTCAGGGTATCAGCTGCATAAGCTGCTACACTGAGCTCCCAACAAGACTGCTCAGTGATCACCCTTCCCTTTTCTGTAACATGTCCAGCATTGCCTAAGAACACTTTATACCAGAGTTTGCAACATGTGCTTCCCGCAGCATCTGCAATAGACATCTTTGTTCGATCTGCTGGAGGAATCCTCTCGCAGCCTGCCTAACACAGACCACATCTTTTACATATGAAATGATTCAGAACACATGAGAATTTCATCCATGACAGGTGGACTGTCACAGAAACTCAGTTAATACTTTGCTTTACAATGTCTAAAGACTCATTTTTTTTTTCATTTAGACCTTCAAGTTTGAGGGTTTTTTGAAAAAGCATGCTGGAAATTACTGAGCACACACTATTAAGTTTACAGGAACCCAGTGCATTAGCTTTACAAGTGATTTTATAACAGGAAAATTGCTCTGCAAACCACCCTCACATGCACTATAAACAATGGAAATGTTTTACAGGAGAAAAGAAGGTAGGCACAAAAAATATCTGGTAACCCAGTGGGGCCAACTTTAACGCTTTTATAAGCCTCACAGTATCTCATGACTTCTCCAAATCTTAACTCTTGGGAAACTGGAAATCTCAGCTTGCTTTTGAAGCCAGGCAGTACTTTCAAAAACACTCAACACAAACCAGTTCTGCCAACAAGTGATGCAGTCCCGTCTTCTCATCCCACTCAGCAGTTCATTCCCACCCTCATGGCTCCTTCCCTTTCTGCAGGTGCAAGCCCTGGAGTGAATCACATTCAGGAGCCCCACTTTAGCTTTCAGCTGAATCTACCTGCGTTTGTGATCCCATCCAGTTTACCTGGAGCTAGACAAACATCTGCCCCAGCACAAAGGGAGGAAGAGGTTATAAACCACATCTGTTTGTTTCAGCAGCTGTAGTGGCTTAAAAATTGTAAGACAGTCTATATTTCAAGATAGGGAAAAACTTAAGAACTTCATTTCACCTTAAAGGCAAATAGCACCTGGTAGACAACTGGTTATTTCCCTTTTCAATTTTACTGAGTCATGACTCCACATATTTCAGAATAAGGCTTCCCATACTTGAAACCATCCTGGTTCCAGGTGCTTCAGCAGTACAAACAATACTAACTGAGACAAAGGGCCTGGTCCTGTACCCAAAACAAGCTACAGGGGATTTACCCTCAGCTTCACCAAGAATTTGATTCAAACAGAAGAGAATTGAATTGAAAAATGCCCAGGGGTACATAAGCATATCAAATCCCCATCTTCATTCTCAGCATGTACCACATGTCAATCCACATTTACATCGCATCAACAGTGATCAGGCACTTCAGAACAACTGTGTAAATATCAAGTGCTGCAGTTCTCTGCCAATGCAAACTTGCATACAAATGTAATCTAAAGTTTTGAGAGCGTCCATAATAATTTTAAAAATTATACTAATGTGTGCAGCTCTTTTTCCCAGTCACCTTCGTACACTGGTTGTGAGCATGAAACTGTCTTCAAACCAACAGGTTTGTTGCACTAACTCAACACCCCAGACCTACACTTCTGGGTCCTGATGCAGAACAAATATGTGAAGCATCAGCACCCGCTCAGCGATATGGAAATCATGTGCCATAACTCTTATTTACTGTATAATATAGACAACAAGGAGAAAGCTGCATAGCGAGGCATTTTCACTTACGTGGTTTATATAGAGACTCTTGCGTTTTTCTCTCACTGCAAAAACACAAAATATGATAGAAATATTACATGACTATTTTTCCCGATTAGGCTTCTTATACACCATTTATAATAAAAAGAACAGGAGACTATCTATGTGCAACATTATAATCGCTTTTGCACTAACCAAGTATATTCATATAGCAAACACAGAAGGAACACATATTTGTATGCATAAAGGCATTTATGCTCACTAGTGTGGTGATGGGTTAAAATTCTTGTCCATTTGGGTACTTCACCAGGCATTGGTCCGCACGGGAAAGTTAATATGCAGTAAGCTACAGTCCAAGTTAGCAATGGCTTAGCCATCCTTCACCAGCTCTCTCTGTGTGGGTACTCCTGAGCCACCAGTGCCTTCCTGCAAGGTACCTTGCTGCTAGGTGGCCTACACTCCCTTGCAGGTAGGAGAGCACCTAAACAGCTACACCACGGAGTTAGCAAATTCTCACTATAGCTTACTGTGCACTAACTCCCACAGAGGGGCCTTGAAACCATATATATTACACCACTGTCTTCTATAATGATCAGCTGCAACCCTGAAACTACTACTCATGTTGGATGTAACAATGAAAATGTATTAACTTTGGTGAGTATGAATCAATCACCACAAGCAATGGTTGCAAGTCAAAGCCACAATTAGCCAAAATAGTCAGAAAGTAAACAGCAACAACAAGGGAGATAGATGCATAGACTCTTAATTGTCAGGTAAATGCTTATTACAGCTGATTAAATATATTCTATTTAATTTTTTTTAAAAGCACTTCCCCAATTAACTCACCCCATAGAGAGCCTGCGGAGCTCTGTTCCAGTGAAAATACCACAGCATTTAGGATACAAGTCTGGAGGCAACTAACACATAAATCAAACTGCAGGATTAAAATAATAATGGTTTCATGCTGTAGGTGATTAAATGCACTTAGGTGCACCATGTTTTGAAAGCTATGCAACCCAATACACTCAGCAAAAAAAGAGTGTTCATAATGGTGGAATAGCCTGTCCATTCCCTGTTGGATGCGAAGCCATTATTTGTGATTTATTATAAGCAAGCAATCTCACATAAACAAGGCTCTATGTGTGAATACTGTGAAATAATTGTGTTTAATGCAGACATAAAATGAAAATTAAAAAAATAAGAAAAAACTTTTAAAAATCCTTACATAATTTTCCTCCCAGGGAGCAGAAAGGAGAATCACACATGACAGATGTTAGCCATGTCACTTAGAATATGCTCAGATCCACAATTACGGACATTGTATAAGAAACAGAATTAAACAGGAACAGTGGAAAAATTCTGATAATCTAGGAAACAGTTAAACTGCTTGAAATACTGCTAAAACACTGCACTACACTTAAGTTCCACACAGTGCATTTATCACCAGCAAGAGGCATAAGTCATCTAAAGAGAAACAAAAAAACGATGGTAGATACTTCTAAGAATAACCAAAGTATTTATCTAGTATCATATATTGCAATGTACAGGCAGTAAACAATTCTGATAAGCTGTGTGCAAATCTAATATAGTATATAATTCAAAGTTAACACCTATGAACTGCGAAATTTTGAACACAGTTAAGTATTTAACAGTGTTTTAACAATAAATAATTATACCACATAAAAAGTTCTTATGGACAAAATCCTATAAAGACAGCCTGCACGTGCACTCCAAATTCCACTTTAATTCCCTTTTTTCCCCCCCTTATTTTTTCTTCTGTATTTTATCTTGTATCCATTATTCAATTCCCCATGAAAGTACAATCGTTTATTTCCCAAAGTAAGCATATTACTCACTTCTCAATCCCATTTGCTATTTTGAGTCTCCAGAAAAATATGTTAACATATTTATACACAGCCCTCACTTTCTGCCTCAAGTATTTCTTGTGCTGCACATCCTTCCAAGCATCATGCTGACCTCCTCTCCCTATTTTCCCCATATAACAAAAATTCAGCCTGGACTCTTGGATGAGGAACTACAAGAAGGCAGCTGTGCTTCTAGCTCACTCTGACATAGTGTAAGGCTCAGCTCTCTCCAGAACATTTGCCAGTGGGGAATTGGGCACAGTAGAAACCCACTTGGTCACAACCACTCTCTTTTGTGACCACAATTTCCCCTTTAAACAAGGGGAAGCCAATTATTGCCCAAGGCAAAATGCTACTCCTGCCAAGCTAAAATGACTGTAAGGAGGTAATTCCATTGGCTTCAGTCAGTTCAAAAAGGCTTTGCACTGCTCACACAGCTCAGTATGATCTGCAGCAGAACAGACCTTTGAGTCAGAATTAACCAACACTTTGCAACATAAACTCCTAACTGCAACTCCAGGCTTTTGGGGTTTCCGCACGGGGTTTTGATGACGTGGAGTGAACAGATTTGAAGTCAATTTAAACAATTAAACTTCTACTTTCCTTTTAACATTTTAAAACTTGAAAGTTGGAATGGAAGTGGAGCCTGAGATGCTGCCAAATTGTCTTAGTTTTCCTCATTCTAAGGTCGGTGACCTGTTCTTATTGCTGCAGGCACTGTCAACTGTTATTGTTGAACTTTTGCAATAGTAGGAAAGTATCCTGAAATTACAGGGAGAGAGGGAATACACACACACACATGGATGCACATGTGTGCATGTGCACATATGTATGTATTTTTCATTGAGCTGTAATAAAAACTTTCACTGTGTAATTTCTGTACTGTCCTAACGTTAACCATATCAGGACCAAAGATAAGAGGACTACAGCAAGAACGTCTCTCATTTTGGAGTTGGTAACTCCTTTCTTTTTGCTTCATATAAGGAGACTGGTCCTAGTTAACACTAAAGAATAAATGCAGCTTACTCCAGTTCTATCCCCCTATATAAACAGAATTTCAAAATTCTCTTTGTTTGAAGTCCATTGTTGCACTGATACTGCAAAATTTAGCCAGTACATTGAACGTTGTAGAGGCCAAACTAAATCAGGAGAGGTGGACTCCTGGAACCTAGGGACAGGAAAGACCATTACCAGCACCCTGGAAGGGCAACCATTGCCTCCTTGCCATCATAAAGGAAAGGAAGTTACATTGTTGGAGTGCTAAGGTTTTGGAAACCCTGGCTTAATCACAGCCACACACTAAACAGTGCATGGTTTTCCAGTCATCTAGACAACCCAGCTTACAGGCCAAGCTCAGCGAATGAGGGAGAACTTGTATAAAGCACTCACAGAAGTTAAAGACATAAAAGGTAATATTCTTTAATAGCTCCCTAAACAAGGGAGAATTCCTCATGTATGATTCAGCACCTAAAAAATTCTCACAAAGACATGGAAACATTTAGAAAAGCTACTTTACCTGGGAATGGAATTAATATTTATTGTGACTTTAACTGTTCTACAGATTCATTGAATGCTCAGGTAATTAAGGATGCGTTCACACTACTGACTAATAGGGACAGGACAGTTTAGATGCTTAGCATGGCATTCAGGCTACACAGAACAAAGGGAATTGGAGACCACGTAATAGACAGAGCTGCCATGTCCTGTCTCACTATATTTGGGGTAATCAGCTTGTTGCTCTTCACTTACGTGTTGATCACATCCAGGACAAGCACAGCTCCTGGGACAGGACACACTAAAAAACTACCAGTGAGGTTGAAAGAGTGCAGGGCTACCAGAAAGCCAAACATGGAACTGCCTGAAGGTAACGCAGCCAAGTCACTCTAGCACGTAGTGATGGACGTGGCCACTTCCCACTGTAAAACCAAGTGAGGTACGCTCACAGTCACAGTCAGATCCTGGATGAAACCTAGAATCCTGATGCCATTGACTCTCTGTGTATTTTAGATGTCCACAGGTCTTATCTATATAAATATTTTCACTTACAGTCAACAGGAAGGTTTACCAGCCCAATGCTATACAAGGAATGGAGCAAGGCAGTTACATGCCTAAGGTGTTTTCAACATTGCCAGCTCAGCTCTCCTCTTCTACGTGGTCTTAAAAAGCCTTGGGGGTCCCACAGACTCCACAGGAGGCTGTCAGAATACAAACCTTCACACCCTAAAAACCCCTTCTATTTTCCCCTTCACAAGCATTTCACTGCATTTTGGTGTTAGGCAACATCCTTGAACAGTGCAGTAACTCCTACAGCTCAGCTGGTTCAAAAAGGGGCCCAAAGTACAGCCAAGCAAAATGCTTACGACTGTGAACTGTCCCACCAGAATGGGGTGGTTCTTGGCAATACATCAGTAGATAAATGTTTGCAGAATCCTTTTTCTTTTGTACAAACAAAATAGCCTTTGTATTTTTTCCAGTGTGATGAAGGACAGCTGAACAGATCTTACACTCCCATTGATAACATTACTATAGCGCTTCACTAAATTCATTGTTCTTATTCAAAAATATGTTATTCATATTACTTAAACTAGAACAAAACTTCATAGATCAACTCTAGCATGAGTGTAAACTGTAATTTTTTATAAAATGCTCAATATTAACTCCATACTGCAATAAATGAACCACTATTACTACAAGAAAGAATAAACATCTGGTCTGGTCAAAATTTTAGTTGTTGGACTTGGGTCTACCTTGTCCTTTCCTTCAACAAGCTGTAACAAGAAATAAGTAGCATCCATATGGGATTAAACAGTTTCAGAACACTGCAAAATCTCTATAAAATAGACATAAATCTTCATAATGCAAGGTACTATGGAAATATTATCACACTCATTTTACAGACTACCAAACCAGATTAGTATGGTAAATCACATCCAAAGCCATATAATGAGGCACTGACAGAACCACGGCTGAATTCAGAAGGACAGTCTGAAGGGCAAAGGAGGTACTCACATAATCAACTCTTCAATTAGGGCCTAAATGTATATCCTCTTTGTTCTAGTCATACTCAAAAATTAGCAAAAAATATACAGTAAGTGAAAACTACATTATTTTTCAAGTGATGTGTTTGACACTGCTATTTACTATGTAAATCAAAAGCGGCATTTACAGGCAGCAACAAGGAGGACAAAGAATTCACAGTGAACAGTCAGGATTACAATGCAGAAATTGCTTTGAAAGTCTTCACAGAAAATAATGTGTTTTGCATCGATTATTCATCTACTTCTAAAACAACATGTCATACATGTCTAACAGGGAATGAAAGAGCCAGAATAAATGGTTTCTATTCTACTGACTCTACCAGGAGGCTTGTTTAGCAGACGTAATTTCAGAGAGATTGTTTTGTCTATGTATAAAAAAAATCAACCAAACTCCAAATGTATGATTATATCAAATCCATAATGGAAGAAAAGAGAAAGTTTGGGCAGGATGGGAGTCACTTTGTTATTAAAGTCTAGTAGTGAGCTCATTTACAGCATCACCTATATCAGAGAAACTCTGGACTGTCTTCTTAGCTGATGTAAACAGATATTTTCTCAAAAAAATACTTTCCACACATTCACCAGATGCTTGGTCTAATGTTCAGCATTTAAAAAAAATAAAAATAAACAAGCCAAGAAGCAGATACACAGAAAATTTTTTATTTAGGGAAAATATTTTTGCAATATAATTATATTAATCTTTATCCATATTTGTACTATCAGTCTGACAAAACAATTAACTAAAGGTGTGACCACTTTAAACTCTTAACATGATGCCTGTAAATGCCTCTTTTTTGGGAGGAGGGGGCAATTATATATTAAAAGACTATCACATGCATGCTAAAAAAGGGTTTCCAGATAACTGCAAGAGCAAATACTGTAATAAATTCAGTAACCTACCATCTGTTTGTGATTTACTGAGAAATATTGTACTGGCCCGTGGATGATCTGATGGGTTGAATTCCATGTTCAAATCTGGAAAGAAAGAACAGCACAAAAACATTTATGATTATCCAACAGCATGCCCAGATTTTCTTGGTTTTTTTCCATAAGACCAAGTTTACATACTTAAGCAGCTACTGTAAAACAAAATCCATCTTGAGACCCATTTTTTTATCCTTCCTCACACAAGTGGTTCTTTTTGGGATGTAAATCATTTGCATCAACACAGCTTTGGGATTAGACTTCAGTTCTAAGGCTGTTTTTGGATTAAGACAGATAAAGCAGCTTGAGAAGTTTGCACACATGAAATCAGGAATTTCCCATTTACCATCACTTTCTTCCCACCATGCCCCAAAGCCAATGCTTAGCACAGGAACACAGCTTGTGGTATGTACTTATAGAAGAATTAAGTATTACAAACAAATGCAAAACCTCCAAAGATAGACAGCTTTCCAAGATTAGACAGGATTAAAAGAAGTAGTTACTGCAACTGAATGTAAACAAACCTAGGCCAGAGTGTTTTAAATGGTCAGGGTTAGAAAAACTTGGAACTTTCACAGATTAACGTATTTCTTGCTGTAACAACTTAAAAAAAAAAAAAAAGAAAAAAGAAAAAAGAAAGGAAAACACAAACAACAAAAAACCAAACAAAACCACAAACCCCCCACAAAGAAATAAACAAACCAAAAAAAAACCAACAACAAATCAGTCCTAAAAAATGTTTACCAGGCTAAAAACTGAAATCTATTATACACTATACAAACTTCTATGAATGCTATTTTCCCTATCAAGCATAAAATCCACTGAATTTACTTATTCCCAAATTCCACTTTGCTATCAATTTGACAAAGCTTACATGCCTACATCCACTGGAAAACATGCTACTAAAATAGTGCATTACCTTTTTGCATTTCTTTGCTCTCCCAGAGTGGCTATCTCAACTTTAGTACTTTAACATTCTCTTCATTTCCAAATACACATTCTCTTGCATTTGATGCAGGCATTTATGAGAGACCATATATGAGCACTGTTATGTTTCTCTTCTGTGATTATCCCAGGCTTTTTACAATTCTCTCGATCTCATATCTCAGTGAATGATCAGCAAAACTGGAAATTAAGCCCCAGGTCTTAGGAAAACAAAACAAAGTCATTTCGTCCAGGGGTCAAATTCTCTCTGTTCCTTCATCATCCATCACAGTCTTCCACTTCCCTGCTTTTTTCTCCTGACCACACACCTCTCTACAAATGTGCTTTCTGTTCATATTTTTCCCTTTTACGTTCCTTTGGTTTTCTTTTCATCTCTCTGCATTCTGCAGCCCGTGAGATGAGCAGCCTGACACGCTGCTGCTACCTGGGCATAACTTTTGGAAAAAACATGATCTTCTTTCCTACATGGAAAAACCCAGAAACACAGAAGTAAAATTCCTCAGTTGCAAAGGGTCTTATTATTATTATTATCATCAATGCCACAAAAGAAAAGAAATCTAGGAATTTAAAGGGAAAGCCATTTTGATACTCCTAGAAACCCCAGACAAGTCTGGAGAAGATCCTAGGAATGTCATCTTAAGCTAGGAGTTCTGACTTCAAAGGACTGTGAATTAGAATGTTTTCATGTTACTCTCTGCATCTCACTTAGATATATAGAATTAAAAAATAATCACCCACAGAAATAGTGCTGGTAAAGACTGTTTTCCATTTCAGTTTTTCCATTAAGCTGAATTCAAGATGCTTTTCATTAAGCGAAGGGTAATCAGCATTTAAAAATGCAAAATATGTTGTCTTTTATCATCTTCTTCGTCTTTTATGAAACAGTACAATACATCACCATAAAAACCCCCACTTTTAAACCACTACAGATACTTTTCCTGCAAATATTTCAAAGTACAGCAGTGCAAATTCACTCAGTAAAATAGGACCAGCAACATGAAATTGAATCCAGCTTACAAAACAATGGAAAACAGAAAAGCACTTTATTTCTTCAAGCCTAGAAAATTATCTGTTCAAGGAGTAATAACAACCTGGTAGAGACTCACAATTTGTTTGGAGGGCTGAAAAGAAAGAAAAAAACAATTGCTACATCTTGCAGTCAAGTTTGATCTCTTTAAGATTCCTGTGCTACAAAAGGCTATTTTGCAGAAGCAGTAAACCAACAGAGGACTTAAAAGTCTGTCTTTCAGAAAAGCTATTATTCTTCTGACAGGAGCAGAAAGAAGGCCAGCAAACCCCATCTCAGCAGCTGCAGAAGCCAGTCCAGGGATTCTGAACCATCTTGGGAGAGGAGCTGCCCAAAGCCAGGGGAGCAACTGTGGCTCTTTCCCACCACTGAACCCCACAAAGCACCACACGTCCTCTTCCCTCCACATCCCTTCTCTCACATCCTCCCCAGCAACAGCAACCACCAAACACATCCATCTGTCCTTCTCAAACTGCCTGAACAAAAATCAGAGGAGGAGAACGTGGGTAAGGGGAATGATAAAGCCTGTTTGACCCAGCACAAGGGGGCCAGAAGTGGACAGGTGCTGCTGAGAGAGGCTGGCTCCCCACCTCCCTCTGAGGAACAGCACAGGTCTCGTGGGCTTACAGGCAGAAGAAAGCATTGTTTGGTGTGTATCTGCAACTCAGCCACTCCCAGCTCCTCCAAGGAAAAGCATTAGAGAAATCCAAGCACCCCACAGGCCACCAGTGAGACCATGACACTGTAGGCCACCACTGCTGGTACACAGGAGTATTAGGATGCATGAATTTTCATAACATATGAGTAAGACTTCAGTCTCTGGTTGTTCTTAGATGTCTTAAGTCATTGTACAGCTTGAAAATAAATGTCTTTTTGAACATAGCAACAAATTCTTACAGATCTGTCACTAGAAATCACATTACAGAAGAGATCAAACTGCAGATATACAAATATCTGAAGCTAGTAACTCATCACCAAAGAGTATTATCCACCAAAAGGTTAATTCCATCCTAAAGAAAATAATATACTGCTTTAGTGTTACTACTAGCTCTTTCTAGTATTTGAAAACTACCATGAAAACCAGCCATAATAGGAAAGGTTTACCCATTGTAACAAAATAGTCAGAGATTTAAACTCACTCAAGCAATGCTCAACTATTCAAATGAAAGGAAAATGAGAGCCAGAATTTCAATTATTGAAATCTGCACAAAAATGTTCTCCACTGCTCTGTAACTCATCATAGCCCTCAAAGGAAAGACTTACAGTGGGTACTATTTCCAGCAGTTACCCAGCATGCCAAAATCAGCTTTTAAAAAACAAAAACCCTGTTTCACAGATAGCCCAAACCAGAAATCTTTCACTTTCACTGTAGATGTTCTTTCAAGTTAAGCAGATTTGGAATATTTTTCTACATCTTTTCCTAGTTCAGAGATCAAATTTTCTCCCCTCCCTCTCCCCCCCCCCAAAGATTGTAAGGTTATGCAAAATATAATTTACTACCTGTAAGCATCTAAACAGTCTGATACCCTGTGAAAATTTCAGGGGTTTTGTCTTCTCAGGGTTAGGAACCAAAGGTCTGTGTCTATAAATATAGGTATATGTACAAATGCATATATCTATGGATGGACAGATAGACAGATAGATGTATACTTAAATGAAACCTCATTTTTGGTTAGCCAAGGCAAAGTGCAACTCAGGTACAATTCAGCTAAGAGAGTGCATGTCTAACAGAATTCACAAAATTTTGTAGGATCTGGGCAAGAACAGTTACAAATCCATGTAAGTACACTTAATATTGCATTCTCTTGTTTGCTTAGCAACAGCCAAAATAACAGTTATTATAATGGGCATTATGATGCATCACATAAAAATAAATTCACTCTCCAAGGAATAAGAAGAGTAGATTTTGCATATAACTTAAACTTCACTAGAGTTATATACTGAATTAAGACAATCACCAGAAGAGCACAATGAAATTCACCCCGTACACTGGGAGAAACTTAGTTCCTAAACCCACAGCAGCTGCATTCAAATATGGCCATAAAAAGAAGCAAACTGTAAAACAGTTCAGTTTCAGACTTGGGTTAAAGCCCAGGCAAGATTTTAAATCTCAAAACAAGATCTTAAAAAGCATTACTGAGACCAAAAATACTGAACACAGCCTCAGTTTGCACTTTTTAAAGTGCAAAAAGGGTAAGAATAAAGTTTATATGAGTGCAGAGGTAAGCTACAAGAACAGCAGACTGCTGAAAATGCTTTCAAATGAGAGTCTGAGATGAAACTGTTTTGCTGATGAAAAAGGAAAACTAGGAGGTGTCTGCAGTTCACATGTAACTTAGTAAAAGCTCTCTCTAATCCAGCACAAAATACAACAAAAACAGTGGAAAATGAAAGCAGAAAGAAAGATCTTAATTACGACCCTGGATGAAAACAGAGAGAGGATAATTAGGCACTGAAGCTCCACACCCAAGGAACATGCACTCAACTTATCTTGATGTTTTCCCTTTCTAGAAGATTGCTCCAGCCAAACATCTTTGGGTTTAGTCCAGCATGAGTAGTCAGGCTCAATTTAAGAATAACTTGTGCAAGTTACTGGCTTATGATTCATATGCAGGTCAGATCAGATGATCCCATGGGCCTCGAGCGTAAGTTCTATAAAATCGTCAGAAATAGCAATATTTAAATTATTAAGTACAAAACCTCTCCAAATCCCAGTGGCACATCTGTAGACTTTCTAAAACTGCACCAAACTCTGCTGCAATTCTTCAGAAAGAGTTACATTTTCAGACTTGTGGTCAGAATACATTATGCAAGATAAAAACAGTAAAGGATGAGACTAAATCTCTCATGGCAAAATTTTAACAAAAAACCCAACTGCTTCTTAAACTCATGAGTCTACTGTGATAGAAACAGGCATGACAGGAGGATGAATGAAGGGTGCTGTAGCGACTAACTTCCGAGCAACACACACCAAAGCTTCTGTCATGGCATAAATAGGAACGTGAGCTGCAGCAGGTCTGCAAATGTGTCTATTCTGTCAGAAAAATAAGATGTTATTTCCTTCCTTGTGAACAATGAAAGTTGGGTGAGTTTGCACTGCCAAAGCTCTGATGCTGATTTGATAACAGACTAAAGGCTAAACTGAGAAAAACACTGGGTTTAAACACGCAGATCTGAAGTAATCTGGTGAAACTACTTTCTTTCCTTCCCTTCACCCCCAGGACCACAGGCTATCACTGCCACTGCACAAACACCACTATCATTAAAGAAAGAGATACTGTCCTGTATTATTGACCCATCATATGCTTAAAAATGAAACCAATCCAAGATTCTTCATCCTGTAAGATTATTTTTTTTTTCAGCTATGTAAAGGGACTTCAGGTAAGAAAAGAACAGACTTGTCCAGGGCATGCTGCAGATGGAACTGAGCTGACCAGGCACTCCATAAATTACTTTACTTCTCTGCCATCTTTTCTCCCCACGCAACCAGACATTACAGAGCTGCCTGGCACGGTCTGGTAGGTGGAAAACAACAAAAACACCACAAAGGTGCTTATCAAGGAATTACAGGAATACAAACCATGAGCAATGTCTAAGCCCTACACATTTCCAAAGGGAAGAGAAAACAATCACCACAGGAGAAAACGGAAAGGGAAGCACAGGTGACCCAAGGGAACGGAATAGTTTCATGGAGACGTCAAGGACCTGGCTTTCCATGCACCCTGATGTGGGTGGCAATCAGCTCAGCTGTGCCCCCCTCACCTATGCCACCCCCGAGGCACCAGCAGCACCTGAGAGGTTATTTTGTCCAACTGGCAGAAAGAGTGAAGTTGTTCCAGCTCTCAGTGTACCAGCCTCTATGAATGAGCTGATGTCATCTGGGAGAAGAGAAATAGAAACAGTACTCTCCAGGCACATTTGGGAAGTAAGTTTCCCCAACACTGAATCTAGAAAAAATTGCTGAAATAAATTTCAAAAGTCTCGTGAACATGAAAATCTCATTACAACATATGCCTTTCTGCTTCTTTCTTACGCTGGTGGGCTGCTCCCCCCTATTAACAGCAATTAGGCATATGTACAGTAATGAAAATACTCCCTTAAACATTATTATGTTATTAGCATTCCCTCTGGAGTTGGTAAGAGTTAAAAGGACACCTCAGCTAAGAGGATCTCCCCATCTATCTCTAGTCAAATGAAGCTAAAAACAAAGACTAAAATTCGACAGAGAGTAAAGAAACAAGACTGAAAAAAAGCAATCTCTCACTAATATTACCACTTTTCTTAGATTTTGTTTTTAAATCACCATAATTTATGCAAAAGAGGCATGATACAATCTTACATTTGCAACACCCTATGACTAAATCCAGTAGTAAAGTTTCCATTTGAGATTTCTGTCCATCAATGTCTCTAAAACTGGGCTGCACCAAACACTGGGACTAAAATAATTCAAAGGGATAAATAGATAAGGCAGTGGGACGCTTTCTGTTCAGAGGTTTTTATAACTTTCAAGACGAAATAAGACTGAATTGTATAGGCGGATTACACTGGCTAACAACAACAACTGCACCTCCTTTTACACTAAAGCTTCCAAGATGTGAGACCCACTACTAAAAGCTTCAGCTCATGTCATTCAAACAGCACTCAATCACAGCATGAAGATTTACCAGTATCACACACCACAAGATTTATCTCTGCCTTTTTACAGTACTCCATGTCAAATGTGAGCAGCAACTAAGCTACCACAAATGAAAATGCCTCTGGGCCGCATGCAGTATCCTTGTAAGAACAAATGTTAGTGATCGTGTTCCAGTACACTTTAACAGTGATTATGAAAATAAAAGAAAGTTGGAAACTGGAAGGCTTTCAAGAGCCAACTGGCTGGAAGGGTAAACTCCTTCAGGTTTGGCTAGGTCGCTGGAAAAACTTGGATGTGATCTTTGCTACCCTGGAGCTATGGTATTCTCTGCCTTCCATTCCAAGCAAACGTCGGGCATGACTTTTCTCAGCAAGCTCCAATTACACGGTGACTCTGTTCCAGGCTCTGCTCTGATCTTGGTTTTCGAGGGAGGCAGAGATAGTTTATCAATAAAAGGAGCCCTCTGTGGCAAATAATGCTCATTTCTGTACAGTTATTCCTGACCAGCCAGCCAAGTAACAACACAGAGCAGTTCTCATGAGTACAGCTGTATTTATTTTCTCTTCCACAAGCAAAATCACAGTTATAACTTTCCACAGGCTGAACAAAGTTTCTATCCAGGATTTTTGGTTTTGTATCATTTTTCAGGATTTGCTTTCCCTTACACAGCAGTCTCTCCCAACTAATTAGACACATCTCAAGAGCAAATTAAATTATTTTGCACTACATTATACATGTCCCTTTTTTAATTTCTCCTTACATTTAGAACATGAAAAACACCATTTAATAAATTCATCTCATGAAAGTTTTTCAGATATTCCAGTACTGCATTTATTAGGTTTTGCTTTAACCATAATCAAAATTAATTTTAAAAGTTTTAATTGATATATAAGACAGAATATAAGAAAAAAAAATAGTGTAAACACTTGATATTTCCTCCCCCTCAGGAAAATACAGAGGAAAAGACAATTTCTTCACATTACACTAAGAATTCAGCATGGACTGAAGAGAGCAACAATTCAGTGCTATTATCCTGTCAGATTCAGAGAGAAATCTCTGTGCTTTTATTAACTGAGGAACATACCCCCTTTATACACAATTGGCCTCTGTAAAAAGTGCCTAACACAACACCTAAGGCTGTGTATATGTGTATTTCCATCATACTCAAACACTGCTCCTCTGGCCTTTGAGCACAACACAGAACCATTGAATCACAGAATTATTTAGGTTGGAAAAGACCTCTAAGATCAGTGAGTCCAACCATTAATCCAGCACTGCCAAGTCCACCACTAAACCATGGCCCTAAGTGCCATATCTATACGTCTTTAAAACACCTGTAGGGATGGTATTGTCAATGAAAAGCTACACAGTTCAAGAAGTCTACAAAGACAATGCTTCAAAAGCAGCAGTGTGACCTTCAGGAAAGCTAATTTCCACAGCAAACATGCTAGTGAAAAGTTGAAATAAAAACACTTTTTGAATGTTAATGTCTTAAGTTGAAGACATTAAATACTGTTTCTGGTAGAAGTTAAAATAATCAAGGAGAAAACCTAAGAAGAAGTACTCTGAGATTAATACTAATGCAAAGACAAATACCATCTGGAAGAATATACTCTACTGCTTTTAAAGATTTCTCAATATGCTCTTAAAAGTTATTCCATTTTCCAACCTGTTCTGATACCCTAGAAGTAAATTTAGTCAAGATAAATTTAGACTGGGTAACAATAGAAACTGGTCATAAAGAGACAAAAGAGAAATTTAAACGCACTACTCAGTCCTTTTTTCCATTGTACCAAAAAAGAACCAGTAGTCAAAACAGAAATCCTACTTTAAAAGCACTGAATTTTATTCAGTTATTTTGAAAAGTAAGCTATGTGATTAATGGAATGTAAATATTTGAGCAGGTTTAGATAACCCAAGGTTTGAAAGGAAAAAAAAATTTTTCAAAATTTTCAATTTTTTCCTTTTCCACTGTTCCAGGTCTTTGGAACACATTTATGGTGTGCACACAGCAGAAACTGAGGGCCATTCCCTTTCAGGACACAATGCAGGCTGGAGCCAGGCTAACAGGTTGACCTTTTCCTTCAAAACTATAGCTCAAAGGAGCACTTTACTGTTACTGCCCAGGGAGGCTGTGGGTGCCCCAACCCTGGCAGTGTTCAAGGCCAGCTTGGGTAAGGGCTTGAGCAACCTGGTCTAGTGGGAGGTGGGGGGTCAGGACTTAGATGATCTTTAGGGTCCCTTCCAACCCTTAACACTCTGTGGTTCTACCGTGACTCAACGACTTCCCTAGGCAACCTGTTCCAGTGCTTGACAAGCCTTTCAATGAAGAAATGTTTTTTATTATCCAATCTAAACCTCCCCTGGTGCAACTTGATGCCATTTCCTCTTGCACTCTCACTTGTTACTTGGGAGAAGACTCTGACCCCCACCTGGCTACAGCCTCCTGTACAGAAGTTGCAGAGAGCAATAAGGTTCCCCCTGAGCCTTCTGTTCTCCAGGCTAAACAATCCCAGCTCCCTCAGACACTTCTCCTAACACTTGTGCTCCAGACCCTTCACCAGCTTCACTGTCCAGCACCTCAATGTCACAAAGCATGATTCTTCTAACAGTACCCTGAAACACCTGAAGTGTAAATAAAATAAAATACAACAATGGAATGCAGCACATAGTCTATTCTAAAAGCCAGTTCTTTAGATCAAAGTACCTGACATAAAAGTATATCACTTTCCTTTCGCTTATTTTAATGGAAATCTAAGTCCAGCGAAATGGAACAACTTCTAAGGTACCTCTAAGACTTTCCAGTTTCCTGTTAAAATTAGCAAGAATGATGACAAGCATGTGTGTGAGCATACCTCCCTTCCTTCCTGCCAGCCAAAGACAGGCTACAGCACAAAGAACATTGGTAAATACTCTGTTAAAAACTGTCCTCCTGGAAAGCATCGCTCCAACCTTTTTAAAAAAAATTAAATTGGTTTTTGGTATTTTTGGATAAAGAGTTCAACAGACCCTAGCCCAAGAATCACAACTGGACCCAGAACTTGTTCATATGCAGGATATCCATGGCATATGCTGAAATAGAGACACAATGACTCCAGAGATGAGGAAAAACATTCCCTAAGTCATTACTGGTTTTCATGGACAGAAATTCATTCTAAAACACCATTTTCATGACATGGAGAGTATTACCAGACTTTTGAAATGAAACAATTACACTAGGACAGCGAGTGGAGCCCTGTGAGTCCATCACAGGCAAGACCTCACATCACTTCTGACTCCTTGGCATCGTGGACAAAGCAGGTTCCAGCCCAGCAGACACAAGCAGCCTGAGCAAGACCCAGCAGACCCAGCAGCCTCCCTCAAAGGTCTCAGAACTGCAAACAACCACCTGCCTCACCTCATCTGGAGGAACACACTGTCAGGGACAAACAGGTGAAGCCAAGCAAAGCTGGTCTAACGCTTCTCACCAAAAGGCAAGGAAATGCAGCCAACATTTCAGTTCTGCTGTTGAAGTACAAAGACGGGGGAAGGTTTGCCATCATTTTTTCAAGAAGCACAGTCTACTCTGAACATTTTTAGTTATATATATAATAATATGAAGACCTTACTTGCAAAAAAGCTTTTTTTCTCCAATAATCACACGTGATATCGTTGCCATCAAGTAATGAAAGATGGAGAAAGAAACCACAGCGCAGATTTTAACATCATCTTGCTTTGCACCTCTGCACTTTGCTGTGCATCACCCATCATTGTTCATTTTCTCTCACTGATGTTTCCATTTTGTTACTAAACAACACTTCTGGGCACTTGAGAACACAGTACTCAAGTTTCCCAGTTCCACCTTCTCTCTCAGGAGCCTTCCTCAATTAAACAGCACGGAGCCAGCTAACGCACGCTAGATGTGATTGTATCACCGTGCATCCCTTCGGGAGTGTCTCCCATTCCAAGTGCAGTCCTCCACAAGGCAGCAAAACCACACCACCTGAATGACTCCATCACTTGTTTCCAGTGGGATTTATTAACACCTTAACTACTGCCCACTTCTGTCAACATCAGTCATGCCCCACTTACGGCACAAGTAGCAACAAAAGGAACTAAGCCACTGTCCTATTATTAACCTCAAACTGAAATTCATGCAGTTCTTCAATGCCCCCGTGACACTGAGCACTAAAAATGCTTTTTCCCTGATGCATTTTTACTTAACTTAGATGCCACTTTAAAATGAATTTACACTGTTTGATTAGATCCAAAGGTAGAGAGAATGGAATATAAAGGGTTGTGAAAAATCTTTTTTAAAAATTATCGATTTTTTAAAAATCATTTTTCTTAACATAAACTTATCCAAAAAATTACCTTATGATTCGTTTACCACTCATTATAATCACTTTACAAGATAGATGTAAAATCTTTTAGATACAAACACAGTATCATTACAGACCTAAACAAATTATGTGAGTTGCTGCCATACCAAATTACTTTACTTGTTGTGTTGAACAGCACTACCATGCTCTCCACCAAGAGACATCAAGCCACCAAGCCCCAAGTGAGGCTGGCTGTGAACGCAGCCACTCTTGCCACAGATTTAAACCAGAGTTAGCAGCTGGCAGGGAATTATTTGTCACTGAGCCGAACATGCAATATCAGTCAGCAGAATTGTTGGGTTAACTTATAGTGAAGTGAAGCAATATTACTTGAAGATACAGATCGATACAAAGTCATCAGTATAATAATCATCATTTCACAGCTGAGCTGACATTATAAACCTTAATCTTAGACTGAAGTATGATCTGCAGCTTTGCACCAAGGTGTATGCATTTCACCATTCCTCAAAACAGACATTATTGCCACGCAAATCAGGAAGAAACTGAATGACCTTAAGGTTGCATTATGTTCTGCAAATCAGGACAGAGGAGTCTGAGCTGCAGCTCAACTCTACATCTGGAAAAAGGCACCTCAGTATAGTAATTCAAGCTCCAAGGAGCCCTCCCACCAGCCCAGCAGGGCAGGACGAGCTCACCCCTCCTCATTACTTTACAGAAATTATTTTTAAAAATGCCAGTGAAAATGGCATCTTTCCAGGCTCTCTTCTTTTTTCTTCTGCTTCCCTACTGAGCTGTGTGACCTAAAGTTAAAGCAAGTAGGTAATCCGTGAAATACAAAAAGAAAAGTATTGATCCTGGTTTCTCAGAAAATTTAGTGCAAGTGTATCATAAAACACTTATAAAGGTACCTCTGTGACTTCAAGGGCAGCAGCTGCTTTTTTAATATGCAAAAACATAATTTGCAATCTCTTCTGAGGAACACCACAGGATACTCGGTAAACTACAATAACAGGTTTTCAATTTTTCCCCTGCAGATTTGTATTCACATGGCAACCAAATTACCATGCTACCAAGATACAGTGTTAAAATCACACATACAAATTGCCATTTAAACCTGAAAGTCAACTGATATTAAAAACCTCTCCTCGGTGAATCTCTTCGTCTGGGCATGTATGAAAAACCCCACAAACATATACAGCTAAAGCACGTGTGCGTGCACACGCACACATCTGACCCTCTGAGCACTTCTATTACTCAGGTGTAGGGCTGTCCCTACACCCAGGAGGCTCAGTCCCATTAAAGTCTGATGGTAGAACATGTACAATACAGTTTGCTGAACATACATCCACTTCAGATGCAGCCATGTCATTAGTACCCAGACTCCAGACACTACAGCTTCTATAACCTAAAACTCTATGACTTCCACAGTCATATGTCCCATATACCACAGAAATCGGAGCAAGAAGAGGGAAAATGGTAATTAAACTCTGAAGAAAAGATATATAGATCTTTAATTGACATTTATTCTCAGTCTATGAGTTCTTGAATTGACATTTGTTCTTAGAAGATTCAGCTCAGAGTCATTAAGTGCTGATCTTGGAGAAGCATCTTATAACAACTAAATATGCTGTGAAATTGTCACTGTAAGAGTTACCATTTCCAGTGTGATAAAAAGCAGTATATTGATAAATTGTTATCTGCTGTGAATTTATAACAAACCACCATCTATCTTCGTCATGATTTACTGTATTAATCTGAATATCTCAATAGCTTTAAACAACGACAGCAACATCTTAAATTTACTTTTAAATCAAAATCATACAGAAATGCTCTGTTTTTGTCCTAAACATTAAATTATCCCCAAGATAACATTGGCTCAATACCCAGGTCAAATAACATTCAGTCCCAGAGCAGCAACTGGTTTCAGATTCAATATCTTGCAACACTCCAGTTCTTAGTAAGAGCCCTGGGCAACTGAAAAAGGGATAAAAACAACTTCCTATTTGTTTTCTTCTGAGTCAGGTAGACACAAACACTGCATATAATATTCAAGTCCTGAGGCTGACCTGATCAGCCACAAGTGATGCAGTCATTCTAAATTCAGGCACATCAAACCTTACAGGATCAAACCCAGAACAGGGATACCTGTGCCATTGGTAAGAAGGGGGGAGGTCCCTGTGAAATGGCAATCCAAAGACAAGTCTCAGAGAACACATGCAAGCTTAAATTAAGTACAGCAGGGACCAAAAAGTTGAAAAGGGTACTGTTATTTCCGTTACAGATGAAGAACTGAGGCAAAGGAATAAAGTCAGTGCATCATTAAAATCCTGGTGCCATTCTGCACTTAGTCCACAACTCTCTAGGTCAGACTCCAAGCCTTGATCTAGATGGGTAGAAAAAGAAGAGCACGTACTTAGGGGGTCACATCTAAAAGTAACTTAATAGTTACTTCTAGATGTCTAACTCAGAGCTAGTCATCCAGCTGCCCCTCAATCAACAAAGCACGCACTTTTAGAAGTGCATTTTTTTTAGTGGCTATATCACAGAATCCTAAAACAAACATCTGGGATAAAACACGTGTCATACTCTGGACATACAGATTCTTTTCCACTGACTATACCTGGCATAGTCAGTAGTAGTGACAAACTCAGACTAAACCAAGATTCAGTCACCTAAAGTTAAACCGAATTCATCTTCTCTTGGTTACCAAGTTTCTGATTTGCCTGTGTCACCCACTGACTGGTCACTATGCATCATGAATGAAACTGGACTCCTTGCCCTCACATCCCACTCTCTCTTGATATCCTACATTTCACCAACAAATCGGTCTGGATTCCTAGAGACAATCTTTCCTTCACTGCAGTGCTTGATGCACCACTTGGACCAGTCCATTCTTGGTACAGGATGAGGCAGGAGTCCTGTTGAAAAACAGCATATGGTCATATAAGAAAACTGGGAAAAGCAGAGTAAATATCTTTGATTCTGTCTAATCTTGAAAGTTTTGGAATTAGTTTTCCTTTCTGAATCTTTTAAGTCTTTTTTAAAAACCTTGAGTACATATTAAGCTTGCTTGAACACCTGGAACTTTTTCTAAGCAAAACTTGTTGCCCTGAGAAACCTTCCTGATTAAGGAGAGGACCTTCTAAAGCGTCAAGTAATATTAGCAATCAATTTGGTCTCTGTTGTTCCTCAGGCACATCAGGAACAGACATAGTAGGATTTCCTTTATCTTTCCTGATAAATTTATTGACAAACATAACAGGGAATTCATTAAAATATACATAAAATAATGTCCTACACTAATCCGGTCATGCTTCTAATCATTCACACTGACACTATGTGCTACTTACTCATTAAGGAGTAGCTTATTTCCAGATGATGGGAACTGTTCCATGTACCAAGGCTACTGGAAAGATACATGCAAATGTCAGACCATATGTAATGTAACAGTTTTGAACAAACACTCCCTATTATTGCCTGGCAGGGAAATGCTAATTTAATTCACCGAGTTCAGTTCTGAGCTTTTTTTTTTTTTCTGCCTTAAATAGCTCAACATGTTCAAATGTTCATTGGCAAATTCAGACCTGTGGTCAACCCGTTAGATAGATACCATGAAAGCAGCAAGAGTGAATTGGTACCACAGAACAGCTAAAATCACCTCATGTGAGTCTTGAACACTGCTTTCAGAGTTGCTGTGAGAAAACAGAAACAGAAGGACAATACATTAAATCAGAAAAGATAATACCTAATGCACCATGCTAATTAGGATGATTCCATGGAGTCTCCTCCAAGACAATCTACTGAGAGAATCTACTGACAGGGAAGAATAATCACATCATTAGCAATTTGTACTGCTGTCAGGAAAGCATTTAGTCACACCCTAGATTAAACATTTAGGCAATTGCAAAGCAGACACGAAATTTTCCAATACAAATGCAAATGTCCAATCTGCCAATAAAAAATTAAAGGCAGTGAGTCATTTTACTCAGGACAGCAATTCCTCATCTCAAATATCATCAGAGGCTTTTTAATTAAAACATGACAGTTGACATCACAGGAGAGGTTTTACTGGCACATGCTGTATGTATAAAAGCAGCACCTAACTGAACTCTGACTGCCCTTAAAAACTGAAAAAAAAAATTACAGTTTCATTCATTCAGGACTCACCTCCTAAAATTAACTTGTGGTATTTACCTGAAGGTCCTACTTTTCTGAAAAACCTATTTTTAAT
This sequence comes from Empidonax traillii, assembly GCF_003031625.1. Lineage (NCBI taxonomy): Eukaryota > Metazoa > Chordata > Aves > Passeriformes > Tyrannidae > Empidonax > Empidonax traillii. The sequence continues at coordinate 46,030 of NW_020955639.1, read as the reverse complement.
AACAGTGTCCTGATATTGAAAGTGTCTGAAAACAGAGAAGGAAAGTCAAGTAGGTTTTTGTAATGGAAGGTTTTGTCTCTCAGACTTCCTGAAGTTCCTTAATGGGATGAAGAACATTTGCATAAAGGAGATCTGGTAAACACAATCACAGAATCAATCAGGTTGGAAAAGACCCCTGAGATCATCAAGCCCAACCTATGACCAAACCATGTCAACTAAACCATGGCACTAAGTGCGTGTCCAGTCTTCCTTAAACTTCTCCAGGGATGGTGACTCCACCACCTCCCTGGGCAGCCCAGTCCAATGTCCAATCACCCCTCCTGTGGAGAAATTCTTTCTAATGTCCAACCTGAACCTCCCCTGGTCAACCTGCTCAGGCTTTCGAAAGGCTTTAACAAGGTCACCTGCTTCTGAAACTAAGCAAACATTCAGTCCTGGGAAAGGCCAGGCACAAACTGCAAAAATGATGGGGAAGGAAACACAGGATAAAATGGTCACTTCTCAACAACTGTTCTCTGTTGTTTATCCAATACTTTCAAAACCATAAAGTGTTATTAAAAAGATGGTCAAGTCTGCAGTTGATAGGACATAACATCACAAACCAGCATCAGCTATGAAGAATGTCTTAGTTACTGGTCAACAAAATGGCAAATACAGGTAAATGCAGAAAAGCTGGAGTACGTAGAAAAAAAATTCATCTTCAAAATTATAAGCTTCAAATATTCCTACTCAGGAAATATGTTGTAGGAATTGGGAAAAAATGCAATTAGTACAGACACACTCAAATCACACAGAAGGAAGAGGCTCCTCAGTAACGCTGTGAAACTACTTTCCACACAACACCTAAGTTCTTACAGTACCAAAGGGTTCAAAAGGGATCAGACACGTTCTAGAAGACAAATTCACTAAGAATTGGAAAGTACATAGTAACAGCTCAGGGAATTCCCAGGGTGCAATCTTAGGGCAAATATTGTTATGTTCCTCTGTTTAATTATTCTGCCAATGGCGCATGGAGGAGACAGGAGAGAAGGCCAGTCAGAACTCCAGTATAACCAGCAGTGGTCACATTAAAATCCTGTTACATTGTCATCTGATAAACCAGCAAAATAAACAGCATAAATTAAACCAAGTAGGTCCTTTGTCTTCTAGAGCTACTAAATATATGAATGAACTTAAACCTAAAGCAGGGAATGTATTAGACCAACATGTACTTTTTAAGCAAGGAACAAAGCTGTCACTGCCTTGTAGTTTAACATTAACTAACTTGTCTCCACTGTCGTAGTTTTGTCAACTTTCCAGTATCAGATTTATGGCAGCATATGGACTTTCATCCTCAGAGAGCACCTTTATGCTCTTCATCCTCAGAAGCATTGGTCCTTTCAGTAGCTGATATTCTGGAGTAGCAAAGAGGCACATACTTGTACATGGACCACAGAATCCAAAATATATGAGTCAAAAGTGAAAAAAAGTCCAAACCAAATTTTCAGTAAGGGCTCAGTTTATTGATCTGCTACAGGCCATTTTACAACTCCAGTCAATTCTGAGGTCAGTGAACCGCTCTATTGCAGTTTTTCTGGTTGGAATAATGCTCATGTACCATCTACCGCTATATACATGTTGATCCCTGTAAACTGCCTAAGGATCTGAGCAGGTGTAGGAAGAATTTGTCATGAACCTCCTTTTTCCTAGTGGTATAGATCTAGACTGAGGCCACATACTAAAAAACAACTCTGATTTGCAAAACAAGTGACTAGATTTTCTAGTTCTGCATGGAAGGTTTACAGTACTTCTGGGTAGAGAGAAACAGAGGCTTTAGGTTTTGAGTTTGGTGTTTTGTTTTCCTTTTTCTTCTTGAAAATGGATTAAATGCAAAGGATTTTGTAGACCCTTCCTATCTACAAAAGAAGCACAGGAAGGATTCATTTTTCATGTGGGTTATGTTGCTTATTGTGGTCCCTATATTTTGCAGTGGGCAGTTGCCCCAGATACGTGGAACAGAATCAGAACGGCCTGGGTTGGAAGGGACCTCAAAGATCATCTAGTTCCAACCCACCTGTCATAGGCAGGGCCACCTTTCACTAGACAGCCTGCTCAGAGGTCCATCCAATCTGGTCTTAAACACTTCCAGGGATGAGGCATCCACAACTGCCCCGGGCAACCTGTTCCAGTAAAGAATTTCTTCATAATATCTAATCTAAACCTACACTCTTTCCATTTGAACCCATTCCCCCTTGCCCTGTGATCTTGTAAAAAGTCCCTCTCCAGATTTCTTGTCAGCTTCCTCCAGCTACTGGAAGGTCACAAATAGGTCACCCCAAAGCCTTCTCTTTTCCAGGCTGAACAAACACAATTCTCTCAGCCTTTCCTCAGAGGAGAGGAGCTCCATCCCTCTAATTATCTTTGTGGCCCTCCTCTGGACTTGTTCCAACAGGTCTATGTCCCTCCTGTGCTGGGCACCACAGAGCTGGATGCAGCACTCCAGGGAGTCTCACCAGGGGCAGAGGGGCAGAATCCCCTCCCTTGACCTGCTGCAACGCTGCTTTTGATGCAGCCCAGGACACATCACAATCATACTCTGTTTTCCTGTTTCTCATGCTATTTGATATCTTCATTAATGGCATAGATGAAGAGATTGAGTGCACCCTCATCAAATTCGCAGGTGACACCAAGGAGAGTGGTGCTCTTGACACACCTGAAGAGTGGGATGCCATCCAGAGGGACCTGGACAAGCTGGACAAGTGGGCACATGGGGATCTCATGCAGTTTAACAAGATCAAGTTGAAGGTGCTGCACCTGGGTTAGGGCAATCCCAAGCACAAATAGAGGCTGAGGGATGAAAGATCGAGAGCGGCCCTGGAGAGAAGGACTTGGAAGTGCTGGTAAATGAGAGGCTGGACATGAGCTGGCAACGTGCACTTACAGCCCAGAAATCACCTCAGTCACATCTGAGTTGTGTAGAAAAATGGCTTGACTGACCAGCTTTACCTACTGCCTGTGATCAGTCTGGATCTCATCTGTACCTCATCCTTGCTACCCCCCCCCCACAAAAAAAATTCCCTGCTACTTTTTTGTAATATTGCTGCAAAATTTGTCACCTCGCGGCCTCCTTATATAAAAGGAGAATTAATTTCACTTTGATGTTTGTACTTTGTCCTAGCAACATGAAACACACACAGAATTTGATTATATAATCTCTAGATATGAGAGAGGGATTTGGAGGCTTGCCTGAAAATCTGCCACTTCTGATGCATTCAAAAGCTCGACAGCATGTTTTTCCAAAGTACACATCCATGTAGCTGAAATCACAATTGAGTTCCTTCACCCTACACCATCAAAGAAATTACCAAAAAAAACAACAAAGCCACAAAGGCAAGAGGGTAAAACAAAAAAATTTAAATCATGCAGGACATCTATGCAATAACCTGGGCTTGGTCCTGCCATAAATGAGGAGAACTCCAAAAAAGTTAATGGATTTACACCAATTTATACGATCCAATAACTTCAGCAGTTTCAGTCCGAATACCAGCAGATCAGTCACCGTAAAATACAGTCACCAGAACTGACATTGACGTCACTGTTGTTGGCAGCTTTTTCTGAGAATCTGTGGCCTGGCTGAACCTTGGCCTTTTTTCAATAAATGCTCAGGTATGTAACACATCAGTAGTTCCACTGACAGCAGTGTTAGACAGGTCTTCCCTGTTCCCTTTATCCATCCCTCTTCAGTGTGCCTTGGTCTTAAGGCAACTGGAAGTCTTCCAGTTATCAATGAAGTCAGTCTGGTTTCATTTACAGGCTGGGACTTTCAAAAACAGCACAGAAAAGGTTTTAACATTCACTTTTGCAATGTTAAGAAAAGTTCCAATTATTCTATTTGAAGATTCACAGAACTGAAGAAAAGCACAGAAAAGAGACAAGGTTCGACATATTTTTACATCACAAGTACTAGCAAGCTGAATCTAGCTGAAACGCATCAGCCTTTGAAAAATCATTAGCATCATCTTTGTTTTCTCTTTTTCAACCTTTAAAACTTGATGCTGTCTCCGATCTGTCTGAGTTCAAAAGCAGAAAATTATTTGTCCTCAATATGGTTATATCTGCATACTGAAAAACACTTTATGCATGTTTTAATTTTGACGTTTGAAACCTCCACAACTGGACACCAATTTGCTCCTACATAAATAAGTGGAAAACTGCTGGTCTATTCCTCAAATCTTTTTGAGATCTTAGTCACTTTTCACCAACACTTACAAGAAATCCCTGAAATTATTTTGATTAACTGCATATGAAAATATATTCTGAACGTTCACAGTACTTCATTTCTTCAAAATACCAGGATGACTGAAGAAACAGAAACAATTTTTAAGATATCCATGTCAAAAGTCTGCCATGTGCCTCATGCCTGTGTTCCATGCCCACAGGCCATCACCTACCAGTACCCCTGGTATTGACTTTTCTTCAGCACAGTAACAGGAAAGTTGTCACTGCAGTTGAGGCAAAAGGCTGGGAGTCCCAAGGCTCAGGGTAAGCCTTCAGCTCTGTCAGGAATTCCTAACATTGGTATATTGATCACTGACACTTTCAGAAGAACAGCTGTTTCTGGCTGTAAGTTTGCCACACAGCACCTCAAGGCTCATGCAGCACTCTGTAAGAGACCGTCTGTGCTAAAGCAGCAAGAGTTAATTTCAAATCAGTAGTTATGTGTGATGATTCAGAGGAATAGTTCACACACAGCTTTCAGATTTTCAGAAGTTCCTACTAAGAAAGTTGCCCTATCCTGGCATGCCTTTGTCTATCCTTCCTTTAGGACTTTAGTATGAACCCACCAAAAAAAGACGACTGACTTTAAATATTTGAAGAACTAATGAGAAGGGTCGAAAAAGCTACTTTTCTTAGCTCAGAAAATCAATGTGGAAGTGGAAGACACCAAATGAGCCAAGAGGACCGAGCTGACACAAGCAGGTTTGAGATGGGAAAGGGGTGAATATGAGTGCTCATACAAAAGAATCCTGGATCTTCCTCCTGAGCCAAAGCAGAGTTCCAGAAGAGGAAACAGACCAGAGGGTACAGACTTTTGCCTACTCTGTGTGTAATTTATACTGAGTAAAGAACAATGATGTCTTAAAATAGTTTAAAAGTATAGGGTGACAAATGACACACACCTATATGTGCAATGGATGTCCCAGAAAGCCAGCATGGATGGAGATTTGGGACACTGTCATGTTTAGGTCCCCAAATACCCAGATCTGAGAGTCAAAGGCAGTCAGGATGTTAACCTGTCCATTTTGTGACAGGGTAACAATAAGCCTAAAATCATGAAATCTTTCAGATGCACCAAGAAAGAACACAAAGGCCTCCTGAGATACAAAAAGCAAAGCCATAGCATGTCCCAGTGCTGCCAAAATCCTGAAACTGGGAGCAGGCTGAGCAGTGTTCAAATAGACTGGTGTCAGTTCCACTGATGTGACCAGTCAGATCATCTCTGAAAAAGACAGGATACTACAAATGAGAACTCCTGCACTTCTAACATCAAGGGAATCCGTCATCTCATGAGCAAGTTTCCACTTTTTGACACTGCAAACAGCAAGCATGCAAAGAGCTACTCTTGAGGTTTAGGTAAATATGCAGGCAGTCCATGTTGGCCTACTCCCGTTTTTTTAAACCTCTGAGATCAGAACACAGCAGAAAACTGTTAAGTACTTTCCTGAAAATCAAGCAGGTTACACCTTTTTCTTCTGTTAAGGCATAAGCTATTTTTTTCACTTTTGTTCCGAGTTTGTCACATTAGTGTTGGAAGAAACATATTTTTACAGAGGGCATCCTTTCCAAACACCTTTTTGTTCACTTCTGACTCCTAAGTGACCAAAACAAACTTTCTAGCAAAGACAAGAAAAGTTGGTCTCAAAACAGCTGTAAGAAATTTCCACTGAAATGCTTTTTTTTTTCCAAGCAAATTTTCCTCATTATTTTTAACTGCTGTAAGAAAATCTGTCTCTCTGCTCTCCCTCCCACTTCTCATCGCTAGAAAAATTTCATATCCATTCTATGACAAATTAGTATATCTCCAACTGTCATAGAGTAACACATACACAAAAGGAGTATATGTTCCCTTCAATCCACTCTAAAATTGCTCTCTTCAATCCACCACAGAAAGCAATAAGCAATTAAAAAAAAAAATAAAAAAGAGAAGAATTATTAGAACAGAGAAGGAGCTTTCAAAACATCTTTATTTACCTTCCTTTCTTTTATCAACATCAATTTTTCATATTGCATTTCTCAGAGGGAAAAAAAAAAAACACCACCACCAGCATTTTTAAAGCCACCTTCATATTGCCTGAAATGAAAAAAAAGCACATGAACACAAGTTTTTGCCAGCTATGTATAACCTCTGTAGTATTTACAGACAGATGGCTGGTTCCATATTAATTTTCTTGAAGACATGTGCTCTTCTGTTGAACAAAACTCTCAATAGAAGTTTTAAAAACTTACAAATCAACACATCAGCAAATGAAGTACAGAGGCCATTAGGGCAGTCAATATTGTCAATTTATCTATATGACACTCAACAGTAATCCAGGCTGCACTAGTCTTTACTGTACTCACAGAATCTAATTCATTTCTCATTTGCTCACTTCATTTGTTTATTGCTAAAGACCCTGTATTAAATCTAAATTAAAAGAAGATCCTATTGTGCCATTATTATTTGATCTCTACTTGGGCCAAAGGTAGGGCTTGAAGTAGAGCTTGCTATGGAATACCTTCTTTCTAGTTCACTCCAACATCTCCTGCAAATATTTACATTCTCAACACTACTGGTGAAGCCTGATGTCGACTCAACTGCTGTCTCCCATCTAAGGGTCTGCTCTGTTTTCTTGAGGAGATTATTAGACTCTTATTTAAGACATTTGTATATACAAATTATTTTGGGAACTAGAAATATTATTACACTGTTGGAAAAATTAACTCTTCTGCTCTCAGTAGCATAGAACTTCGCAACATGTTTTGGGTAAGTTACCCTTCAAACTGGATTCCGTTGTTACTAAGTCTTCAGTAAAGCAAACAAAAATTAATATAGGATTATCTTATCCAAACCATCAAAAGTAACCCCTTCCACACCAATATAATAGTTCTCCATCTCAAAGTACAATGAAGTTTTTCTAATTAGTAGCAGCTGATGATCATCCATCACTTACTTGACCATTCTCCCCTCTTATGTGTGTCCCATTCCATCCAAGCATGTGCTGAAGTACATCCTTTCACAGCAACTTCCAAGCCTTTGAATGTTCCTCTGATCACATCTTACTGGCTAATAAAACATTTAGAGAATGTCTCTCTAAATACTGTCTAGACCACAACAGGCTACAAAAGCTTTGCCAGAATTTTCCACTGTCTTTATGAGAAGTGGAATATGTGCACTCTAAAAGTCCCCAGGCTTCAACTTCAGACATCAGTGAACAGGGGAAAAATTTGAGGAAAATAAACCAGTTAACAGTTAACAAGCTGGTGTAAAACACGTTTCCAAGAGGGTGACAAACAACAGTAGATGATTATATGGAACAAATTCAGTGTACTTTACACTAGCAGCTACATCCTGAAGGTTTCTACAAGAATTTCTACTCAACTGCTGCCTGTGGAGAAGCACTCATGGCTCTGCAGAAGGGCTGCTTGCTGCAAGATGTGAGGCTGTAGCTCAAGCCCTCACAAAGACCTCCTGCAGACAAAACATCCACGATCCTTCTACAAATTCAGGGCGAGGTGCAAATGAGAATAAAAGGGAAAATAACAGAAAGGAAAAAAGTCTAAGCAAAACATAAAAATGTTACTGTCCAGTTCTAGATAGAAGTCTCGAAACCCAGCTGTTAATACAGCTCTAAAGCCAAGGACTGGTGCTTAGTGAGAACAAATTTCATACTTCTGTTTCCAAAAGTCTGTGAATAATATTATCCTCCAGTCTCCTCTGATTGCCAAAGGTTTGTTCTGCAATATACCCCTGTGTTACTGTTCCCAGTCAAAGCTGAGGCAGAAATCAATGCAAGATGAATGGGAGGGGAAGTGAGGGTCAAAGGAAGGTATTTCAATTAAGTCATTTCCCTCACGCCAACTGCCCCTTCCTCCTCAACGTGTGACTTTTGGTTTGGGTGGTCAGTAACAGGAATGGAGTGGCCCAAAAGGAAATCTTTACTGCCTCAAGGTCTTGAATCCTTGGTGGAAACTCATACACCAGCCTATGTGCAGTATGAAAAAAAAAAAACTAGTCATTATATAACTTGGGAGTTTTGTTTGTCCTAGACTTAGACATTGAGGTGTTTGCTTAATTTTTCCCTTTTATTTTGAACTGATGCTTTAAAAAGCTTCAATTGATGCAAGTTGCTGGCCAAACATTTAACCAGTTTGTGTCAGTAATGGTTTTTTCTCCAAGTGCAGAACCTGTTTTCCAAAATATAACTGGCTAAGGAAGTCAGATTCGATTTGAAAAAAAGAAAACCTGCCTACTCTGTGAATAAAACCAGTAGAGATCAAATCATTAGTTCTAAATTTCAGAAGGATAAAGGGTCTAGAAACCGTACAAGAACAGTTGCTAGATCTTCCTCCCTAAATAAAGAAATACATCAATACTTTCCCTTTACTGACATTCTTAGCATGGGGGTTACTTTATCCCCCAAGACAACTTCAACTAGTTTTGTGTGTTTCTTTTAAATCCTAAGTTCCTTTCAAATAGAGGTTGACATACATGACATTTAAAAGTGAGTTATGTGTTAGCACCGTTTCAAGTATACATGTTTATTTTTATCAAGCACAACTATCACTACAGACACCTCCAAAATCACAAAATATCACTGGAAGTTATCCTCGCTATACATCAGACAGCTTATCACTCTGAAGCAGTTTGCACATTGTTAGTGATAACATATATTCGGGAACCTTATTATCATGTAAATAAAAAGTATAATTTAGCATCTTCTAGCAGAAATATAAAGACTACCCTAGGTGTAGTTCTATCTTTCATTGAATACAGTTATTTAACCTGTAGACCTTTCTTCTCTGGTCAGCAGAAAAAATTATTATATAGAAGAGATTCAACCTCTTCTATAGTTGCTGCTGGAATAGACATTTTGCTGCCAAACTGCTCCAAAATCAAGTTTCCATTAATAAACAGTTGAAAATATAAAGCTTCCCATTTAGAATCTCATTTTTGTTCTGCATCTTTGAATTACTACACAGTTAAATTCCTTGTTATGTACCAAACGAACTGGTACCCTGCTGTCATTCTGCCATATCACAGCAGTGGCTGGACAAGAGCTGTTGGTTTTGAGCTACACTGATCAATGGCACGGATGATCACATCAGCAGATCGGCAAATAGATCTAGTTTTAAATCACAAAAACATATGCTGGGGCTTTATGATTTCAAAGGGAGTCATCACCCACCATTAGTGAAAGTGAACAGGAATATCACGCTCTCCCTATTTCCAGTTTCAATTCCTTGATATGTTTTCTTTTTTTTCCTTGCCAAAATGTTTTAGACACTTCAGGTGTTTGTGCAAGATGTTCCTTGTCCTTGGTTTTTTGGGGTTGGTTGTTTTTGTTTTGTTTTTTTAACAGGACTATCCTTAGATCATGGAGTTAGTAAAGGAAGCTTTTTAATTAAAAATTACACAGTCCTCCTGTAGGTGTTCTTTTTTTCATCTTGCTTGAATTCCCACAAGTCTAGTTTCCCCCAAAGACAGCTCAAGAGCAAAATTATGACAAGTGCCTGCAATGTACAGAAACATCAGGAGGAACAAAATTAACAGGGAGCAGAAACTGACTGGAGCATATGAAGAAAAAGAAAAAGAAGAGGTTCATTTGTACCTCTCATCAGGCATTTCTCTAATAACTGACTTTTAGCATCACCCTTATAGGTGGTAATTGGCTGCATTGACTGATAAAGCAAATGAAAAAAATATCATTCATTCTCCTGATGCAATTAAAGGCCTTGCTCTTGGCCTACTCACTACGGGGCCAAACAGCAACAGAAAGATAAAATACTCCCTACGGGACAGGGCATTGGAATACTCCTGACTCATCCTTTCAGTTCTGTCAGTGACTCTCACTACCTGTAAGGATTTCCATGCATCTTCTGAGCACCATGAAAATTAAAACTTTCCTCTCTTTTCTGTGAAGGCTGAGAAAATCTCACACCGTGCAGTTCTGCTTCTAATAAAATGCAGCTCTGGAATCTGGAATGCAAATTCAAAGAAAACAGTATTTCACCAAATATCACCTTCCCTCCCTCCCGTTTTACACAGTGGAAGACAGCAAATGGTGCACCACAGAAAAAATACCACAGGACCAAGACAGGAGAATTTACAGGTAACTTATCCATTGGGACAGTCAGCCACTAAGGAAAGGGGTAAAGTCCATCATCATTCCCTCCCATCCTTATTTACATTCCTCAATTTTTTTTATATGATATGGTGATAGATAGCTATAACAAAGCTGATTTAACCTAATTATTTTTAATATGACAAGAAACAAAAACGTTGAAAATGCTAATAAAAAAATAAGGTATGACAAAAATGGGAGTGAAAAATATGATAAATCCACTCTAATGGATGCAGCATAAAGAAACACAATATGATTTCCCTTTCTAATAGGAGGTTTGTTTGTTTTTAAGAAAAAGAGAGAAGGAAAAAACCTTTGGACACCAGAAAAAACAAATTACACTACCAAACAATTTAAACAGTCATTCTAGACTTACAGAGATTTGATTGATTAACTGGAAGATCAAAAAGACTAAAAGCACATCAGGGAAAATAGTTACAAATTAGATTTCAGAAAAATTACAAATCAGGCATTCAAAGATACACTGGGTCTTGTTTCCCACAGTCATCCCTTTCTGGAGCTTGAATGTATATAAATAGAAACCTTTCACCAAGAGGTTTATTATATTTCATTTTGAAATAGCAGGAAGTCTGACACTTCAGACAATGAAGGACTTCACATGTACGTATTCTTCATGAATAATTAATAAACAGTCAGTCAGCTGGTTTGGCTGCTTTAAAAGCAGCTTGGGTTCTTTTGTTTCTTTTAGCTGCTACCCTCCTACTTGCAACTGTAAGGCAGGCAGCAACACTTTTTTCTTCCTGCCAAACCAGGAAAATACTCCTTAAACACATAGGCTGAAATAACTTTCCAGATTACAGAGAGATACAAAATGTCACTATTCTCTCTGTAATTTTTAACTCCATAAGGGAGTTAAAGTTTAACAGTTTGACTTAAAAATATTTTCTTGACTTAAAAAATTTTGAATAACAACTCAATTTAGTTTTGTTTTTTCTCCCTATTGCTAAAATATCTTAAGGCAATGTAAACTGTTAATTAAAATTAAGACTATTTTAACAACTTAAGTTGTTTAACACAGAGTAGGACAAACTGTGGTTTTTTTGTGCTTCACAGTAAAGCAAATAAATGTTACTGGTAGAGTACATCAGACTTGACCAAACCATACACACTGTTCCAAAAGGTGTAATACAATATAAAGTTCTGTTCCGAAATGAGAGATAGTGTTGACAGACTACGGGAAATCCTTAATTTTTCTCTCCTACATTTTTAGAGAGAGACAATCTGGATCTTTTTTGCCTTTAGAAGCAGGAATACCTATAGAATTATCTGAGAGTTCTCCATACATATTCTGTATTCATTTTGAGTAAGTACTAGTAGATTACACCAGTATCAATTTCACTGTTTTTGGTTGGTTGGGTTTTTAAAGAAAAAAAAAAGTAAGCTTGTCTGTCATTTTTTACAGCCTGTAAGGGTCACTTCACAGTCACATTTACTGTTTGCTACTGTAACAAAATTTCAAATACCATTTATCTTAATGCATGACATAATCACTACATGGACAAATTTTCTCCTTAAACTAAATGAATGCAGCACACAACTCAGGCAGATGGAATATTCTGAATGCTAATAACATTTACAGTTATGAATGTTATGCTGGAAATGTAAGCCTCATGCTACAGAACATTAATCAGGAGAGTGTTCCTCTTGATTCCTCAGATATTCTAGCAAGAAGACCATTTATTTATTTTGTTCTGAATCCTTAAGTACTAAGCACACGCCACCAGAGCTCCCAAGCTGGCAGACTGATGGTGCGAGGCAGTACAGCAAATTTTGCTCACGCACATGGCAGTCAGGGGGCCAGTGACACAATAATAAAGACACAGGACAACCCCAAAAATCACACCATGTGTCTGAGAACATTGTCCAAACCCTCTTGAACTGTGGCAGGCTTGGTGCTGTGCTCAATTCCTCAGGGAGCCTGTTCCAGTGTCCTACCACCCTCTTCAAAAGGGTGAAGAATCCTTTCCTAGTAAACAACCTAAACCTCCCCCGACACAGCTTCATGCCACTCCCTTGGGCCCTATCACTGGTCACCAAAAAGAAGAGATTGGTGCCTGCCTCTGCACTTCCCCATGAACTACCTCTCTAAGGTTGTCCTCATGTGGTTCTTCTGGCACAGCAGGCTCCTCTCCCTGAAGAGAGTCAAGAAAATCTAAGGTGATGGGATTAAAAGTAATTGGCACGTGAAAATACAAGTGAAAGATGTTAAGCATATATCATAGAATTACACTAAGCCACAGAAACAATTAGGTTGGAAAAGACCTCTGAGATCTTCAATTCCAACGTCTGACCGGGCACCACCATGTCAAGTAGACCATGGCACCAAGTGCCACATCCAGTATTTCCTTAAACACCTCCAGGGACAGTGACTCCACCACCTCCCTGGGCAGCCCATTCCAATGTCTAACTACTCTTCCTGTGAAAACATTTCCCCTAATGTCCAACCTGAGCCTCCCCTGGCACATCTTGAGACCATGTCCTCTCATCCTGTCATTAGTAGCTGGAGACAAGAGGCCAACTCCCACCTTGCTACAACCTCCCTTCAAGGAGTTGTAGAGAGGGATAAGTCACCCCTGGGCTGCCTCTTCTTCAGGCTAAACAATCCCCGCTCCCTCAGCCGCTCCCCCCTAGGACCTTTAGACTAGAACTCTTTAGACCCTTTACCAGCTTTGTTGCCCTTCTCTGGAAGCGTTCCAGCACCTCAATGTCTTCACTGAATCCAGGGGCCCAGAACTAGGCACAGGTTTCAAGGTGCAACCAATTTCTATTATCCTGAAATATCCTGAATCATTACCCTAAATATTACCATCTAAATTATTACCTTAAATATCGTGATATCTCCTATTTGTTGGAACATGGAAACTTTCATCACTAATTCAACTGAAGGTACAGTCTCACAACTGAAATAAATACAGAGGGTAATGAATATTTTATTGTACTGTATTCTGAAAAATTTATATTTGGCTAGGCTAGTAGTCTCCCCAACATTCCCAGCTGATCAGCTTATGTTTCCAATATGTAGACTTTGACCTATTACTTAAAACTTCTGAAAGCTTTAGAAAAAGCGATCAGAAACCTTACAGCACAGTTCTCAGACTCTGGGAAGTTCAGCCAAAGCAGCCTGGTCTGTGTGCAACCTTTCATGAGGCCTCCTTCATTTTGAAAACCTTTACTCACCCCAAGTACACACTCTCCTCTCCCCTGTGGTTACAGAGGCCGTACACACAAAGAGCAAAATAGGCCAGCTGTAGGAACAAATCTGCAGCGCTGGATGAAGATGGTTATTTGAAGGATCTCTTCCTCTCATCACAGAAAACAAGGTGTGCAGTGAACTGTATAAAGAGAAACCAGTCTGTCACGGTGGCAGAAAAAATGGTTCCTGGGGCGAACTCCAAACTTTACAGAGGCAATCCATAGCTGCAAGTTCCTTCTATTCTGCATGTCTGGACTTGAGAGAGTTAGTTTACTGGTTGGACTCAATGATCTTAGAGGTCTTTTCCAACCTAAATGATTCTGTAATTCTGTGTCCAATTATTCCTGATCAAAAGACTGCCAGAGTAATCAAGAGTTGCAACTCTCAGCCAAGAACATCAGTTTTGCAAAGAACATGAACCACTACATAATGCTCAGAACCTGTAAACTGAGTTCTTGGGCACTTAAAAATGAGACCGAATTAGCAGGCCTTTCCAAAATTACTCTTTATACCAACTCACCATCTGCAGTATGAGAATAAACCTCATAAAACTCCTGAAAGCCTAGAAAAAAACTCTTGTGTCTACAAGCACTACTGTGTAACTTACCTCGGAACAAGATTTGATCAGCGGCAGATCTGGGCCCATCTATGACAAACAGATGAGAAAGACACTGAAAAGCAGTCCATTAGGTGACCAATGCTACTGAATAAGGCAGGAAAGTGTCCATGGTTCTGGAATGTGCATAACAAGAGGGGAATGGCAAGATGAATTAAGTTTGAAAGGCAGCCTTAACTCCTGATTTCCTATTTTTCAAGTGTTCGATTTTCAGCCCTTAGTGTTTTTTGAATGCATCATTTATAACACAATTCATACAGAGAATGCCCACTGCCCATCTGCTTCCTTTGCACAAAAAATTTAGAGGAACAGGAACTGTGCTTCACAGCTGGCCACTATATAATTTTATATCCAGGTTCTTCTTTTTTTGGTTTTGCAGCTGGGCAACTTCTTCTATTAAAGTGATCACCTGAAGTAAAAAACTCTTAGACAAAAGTGAAAACAAATAAATAAATAAATACCCACTGCATTATGAAAAAAATTGTTGCATATATTATTAGTAAATTAAAAAAATTAATAACACTGAATTTTTTAAATACTCTGAATTTGAAATTTTTCATGACAGTGCAACCCTGAAAGAAGTTTTTTAATTTGATTTCATTCTAGATTATCTTTCATTGTCTTGAGAAGGCGAGAAAAATATATTTACTTTTTTTTATTGTCAGGTGTAATAAGATGAGCGGTTCCTGCTTTGGAATTCAGGTGTAGAACATCACAGCAAAAGCTACTTGATTGCCAAGCCTCCCAGGCATGCAATAAATGACACAGTCCTTTAAAACAGCTGTGAATTACTCATTCATAAATGATAAAATATACTTTGCTAATAGTAACTACACAGACCCTTATTCTGAATAAACACTATATAAAGTCACCTCTTAGCATCAGCTGAGATAGGCAAATGTTTGTCCACTGCCATTTGGTCTGCAACTAAGAACAAAAACCATGAAGGTGTCAGAAAGTGTCTAATGCAGTATTTTCAAATCCATTAATGTGTGCTTTCTTACACTAGTGTGTTTACCAAGTAAATAAAGTAGCTAAGCTGTTAGTCTCATTAATCTCCAAATCTTCATTAAATATCAATCAGCACTCATTTTCCTGTGAGTTTTGTTCTGCTAAAAATCACGCTTACCTACACAGAAAAGATGGAGGAAAAAACAGAGGAACACTGGAACAACAAATTAGGGTAATATTCAGGGCTTAAAAATAAGCAACCAAATTACAAATCTGTCTCTGACACAGTGTTTCATTAATGCTTGCTGCACTAGGTGCTACATTTCACACCAGTAAGCTGCCCTCAGAGAGACCAATTTTTTCACTGTTTGTTAACTAGAAGGTATTTAATAGAAAATATTAGAAAAAGTCTAATTACATGGAAATGTAAGCATCTGTATAAGGAACATTGCTCAAACAGCAATTGTCTTCATCCACCTTGGCAACAGAGCAGGTACAGACACATAAAAAGGCTCTAGATTTGGGCAAAACAAACAGAGAGAGGTATGAACCATCTGCAGACAGAGTTTTCATTATTATTATTATTAAACTGCTAAATCCAGCTGCCAAAGGAAAACTTTCATCAAAAGTCAGGTCACTTGGCAAAGTATTTCTTGGCATGCAGAGTACACTACCTACCCCAGAGGCCCAAGAAGTCTACCAAACAATGAAACAATGATTACAGGGTATTTATTTATATGCACAACAATTTTCCTATGCATTCAACTACATCGAAACAGTTACCACGTAATAAAAAAAAGAACAAAAGGAACAAAAAAGAGGAAAAAGAAAAGGGCAGAAAAAAACCACTGAAAAACCCCCAGACGAACAAAACCACACACACAAAATATACCCTTCAGTTGGGTAAAAAACTGAGAATCTTACTACCTAGGTTAGGAAATTTCAGCTATCTCCTTCCTAAATGGACACCTACAGAAGTGTCATACTTGCTTATTTTTGTTATTTGCAAACAGGGTTCACAGACAAAAGATGATGTCAGTGTCTTGGCTTGTAGATAAATATTAAAGCATAACACTATTTTTAGCTAACTTCCTAAGGAAATCAGGCATATGCAACCATGCTAACACTCAGCCCTCCCTCCTACTATTTTTTTAACAAAACACCAACTTCAATAAATTTTGTAAAAGTCTAAGTATCTAAAAGCAACAACCTGCCTGCATATTTTGGGAAAGCTGGCAAGCTGGTGTAAGAAAGCCAGTATATCAAAGATTTTGTTAAAAGGAAGGAGGAACTGATGGCTCATCCCAAGGTGTGTTTACTGGCCAGCAACTCGCCCTTTCCAGCCCAGACACAGCATTTATGTCCAATCAAAGACACAGGAAAATGGGAGGAAGATGGGGCACAGAAGCACAGTATATAATTAACAAGCATCTATGAAGAACAAAAAGAAAATAAAACTTAAAAAAGAGAGAGAGAGAGAAACTACATTAGACTTGCTGCTCACGAAACAATACCTATGGATCTGCATATAGCATGCTATGCTCTGTCTTGGCTGGAAGATTAGCTCAATTGTTTAATGGGATTTATCCATCCCTCATTAAAATGATCCTAAGTGCCCCTCACAATCTTTAAAATATGCCCCCTGGCACTAATATTTTTATGATGAAGGCTAAATTATGTTCAGATCGAATTAAAAAAAATTGTGGCAAATTGCATTAGGCTATTTAATACAAATGTTCATTCTCAACGGCAATTACATGTTTATTCCCATATCCTGTAGGAACAAGGATATAAAGGTGATCTGTCTTAACAAAATCGTCAGATGCAATGAGAAGCAAAGACGGGAGATCTTAACTAGTGGCATCTGGTTTTCCTGTGCTGGCAGCCCTATTGCTGGTAAGCACCATAAATTACTCTCGCATCAACAACTAGGATGTCACACCACCACGTGCCTCCTCCTATTAACCTGTTCTTGGTGCTGGGAATTTGGCAAGTCAATTTTCCTTTACTTTCCAGATGTTCTATTTTCTTCCACAACAAACTCTAATGTTACAGTAACATACAGCATTATCTATTTGTACATATTTTCTTTCCCTGGATTTAGGTTTCCTGTTCTGTGCTCCCAGAGTTCAGTTTTTTTCCTTTCTAGATATATCCTTTTTCAAATTTACCCTATTTATCTTCTCCCTCTTTTGGATTTATTTTCTTTGCCTCAGGGTTCTGGTTTTTATGTTTACTACATTTTCTTTCCTCTTCATTAGCAGAAGAGAAACTGAAGAAAGACTGCTATGTAGGGGAAGTCTGCTGTAGCATAAAGTACCTAAAAGAGGGCTGTGGCCTAGAAAAATGGAAGATTCAAAGGGTTTGCATGAGGACAGTAAGAACTTGCATGAGAACACAGAACACACTATAATATTAAGTTCTATTTAAATATCGCTAATTTCCCCCCCAAAAAACAATAAAATCCCTTTGCTAGGCTCACATTCAACCCATCTTGCTTAAATAAAGCCTAAATTATGGGCTAATCACTTCAGCCTCCCTGCACAGTTGACAGAAATTAATCCCAATGCCTCCGTGTTATTCTGTGCACATTTGAACATGGAGATACGGAACAGAAACTGACTTCATTTGGAAAAGAATTACCTCAAAAAACGCAAACTAACACAGAAAAAACTAATGAACATACAAATAAACTACTACATTCTTTTGGTGTGTTTGTAGAATAGCAAGAAGACAGTGAGTATATTTGTAAAACTGTGCTGAAAACCAAGACAGCGTGTGGCTGGAAATGGGATTTGCTCTCCAACCTTTCTATTCGTATTGTTCTCTCTTACACAGGGTCTGCAGCTTCTCTTATCTCCCCATGCTCACTGCCCTTCAGCTGGCTGAATTCCTCCCAGACAGCTGGCAGCATCTTCGCTTTTCTTCCCAGCAGATCTGACTGATCCCACATCCACCCTTACCATGGATACCTGGCAAGTTAGAACACACCCAGACGTGTCTCTCTTTCACATGTTCTGCACTGTAACTCAAACAAAAGCACATAACTACATGTAAAAGAGACAGAAGGATGTTTCATTTATAAAAGATGACAGCACACTGCATATCTGATATAATAATGTGTCTGTTATGCATATCTACTTTATATAGTTCATATATCCCACACAAATGGAGACAGGCATCAAAATGACTATAAATTGATAATGTAAATTTTATTAACAGTCTCCTGTCTTGGCAAGAACTTCACACAGATGGTTCAGGAAACATTTCAGGTGCTTTTCCCCTCCCTACATTTCTGAGTCTATGGATGGGAGCCACTCTCTACCATCAGATATACTCCTACCTACATCAAGACTTTCATCTTTTAGATACTAGCATTAAAAATTTCAGGGGAAAGTGAAAAAAGAGGCAGACAAAAGAGAGAAGAAATAAATAAAGAGTAGGCAAATGTAGGTTTTCACCTCCAAAGGCATCACTCATGTTAAAAATTATGTCAAACAGCAAAGCACTAGAACTTTTTCCCTGTCCAAAACTTTGTCAGTTTTCAACTAACTGCTACTTTGTCACCTTATTAGAACCCTCCCAGTTTTCTCAGTACTAAGTTAAAGCAATTGTATTTTCCAGAGTTCTATATTCAAGATGCATGCACAAACATCAGGATAAATTAGGGGTGTTTATAACCACTGAATGAGCAGAACTAAACGGTTTTCTAAATGATAGGCACTTTGAATACCTATCCACATTTCTAAGGCATTTATCACTGTAGGATCTTCTGACAACAAACCTTTGTTCTATTTAAGTCTCCAAAGACTTCCCTTTTCAGTGCTGGAACAAAATGAACAGAAGGTGGAAAAAAAATAAACTGCCACAAAAATGTAGGCATAGAAAAATCCTGCAAGTCCCACATTATGTCACTGATGTCTTCTTTGCTTTGGGCACAAATGACTGGTACAAACAAGACAGAATCACAGGCACACAGCACACAGCCTGTGAACTCATCAGGGGCACATTCAGAAAGGCATGTACTCAACGACTGATTGCTTTGGGAAAGAAAACAGTACAGAGGATTACACCTACAAGGGTTCTAAACTAATTGTAGGGCAAGCAACACTCAGCCCTGATTTACAACTGGCCTAGGTTTATTACAAAGCTCCAGAAACTCTCTCCCGTTCTGTACCACAAAAATACGCAGAATTAAAATGCAGGCTTGGGCAGAATACTTCAGCTGTGTATTCTAATGCCAAAACCTTCCATCAGAAAAACAAACCAAGTAACACCAGTCTTGCAGAAGAGATGGCAAAAGGCTCATCCCCACGATACACATCCATCATCCAGGCTAAACACGAGGGATTAAGCATCACATGTTCCACCTATGAACTCACAGCTACTCTGTAATGTGTTTGCTAGTGAAAAAAATACATTTACAGGACCTCATCAAACATTACTATAAATACAGGAGAACAAACACCTTAGGTTTAAAGCTCTGCTGGGGACAGACCCTATTATCCCTGATGAAATAACCACTACAATATAGAAATATGCAGTTCAAATTTTATTTTCTCTTTAAGACTGCACCAACATTCCTCCAAATTAATAAAACAGGTCACAGTACCTTTATTAGAAAGCTATGCATCTTTGTAAGGCATTATTCATTATTAAATCAGGAGTTAGTTTTTAAGAGATGTATGCAGATGCCACATAATTCTTTGTTACTTATAAAAACATTAAAAGTTCTGCAGACTGAAATGGTTGCTCACCATTATAAAGGGAGGCAAGAAAGAATCTTTGAACAAAACAGATGTGCATTTAAAAATAAATAACTCCAGGGATGACAGAGGCCCCTGAGCAACCTCATTAGGTGGGAATGAATTCAGGGCTTATAATCTCTGCAAGGATATTTACCACGATTTATTTTTAACAGACAGTTATGAATTTTTATCTCAATGCAATACAGTAATGGCTTTTCGTTTACAGAAGAGCAGCTAAAACAACGTTCAACACTGTATTAAACAGGTAAGCTTGAGCCCTGCAAAAGGAATTACTGCTCTAAAGCATTTTTGGCCTATGAATCTCTCATATTGCTGGCCAAAGGACAGAAAAGTTTTGCATTATGCTGAGTAAATACAGCCATAAAAGCTGAAGCTTTACCTGCCATTCATTTCAAAACAACAGGTTTAAAAAAATACATCTAAAAGCACATAAATGTCAGGTGCATTTCTGCACTAAATAGGGCAGAACTTTGGCCATAAAGGAAACAAACCAACCACCCAATAAAATCCAGCCTTGATAGATTTTCTTCTAAAATAAGACCTTTTATTTCTTTCGGTCTTACTCATTTATGAGAGAAATAAAGACTTGGCTTTCATTCCCATTTAATCCCAATTATTAGCTCTGTAGCAGCTAGTCAGCAGCCTGGACGAAACAATAGCATTTCCAGTAGCAGGACCACTGCTATGCCATATACATAGTGCAGAAAGGCTGTTTACTCAGCCAAAGGGTTAAAACGGAATGGCACAGGGAACTACAAGAATAAAGTCTCCCTACTGAAGGGATCACAGAAGCAGCCATGAAACCAGCCCTCTATCGCAGGAGAGTTCTGGACAGATTGAAAATCACTGAGTGGCTACTCTGAACTGTCAGCCTGTTACCAGGTCACTGACAGAGGTGGCAGGTGAGAGACAGTGCTGTCCTGCAGGTTTCCCCTACACAGAGAGGTGGAATCCATTGTGGGAAAAAGGTAGAGCAAGCCTAAAGTGACCCGGGGACTGTGATGAAGAGCTGACAGCTCTGGAGTCCCTCTGCTGTTTTTTTCCTCTAGAGGTATACTTATGCACTTTATAACATACACCCAGCAGCCTGAGATCAGCCTTATTCTGCATTCTTCCTCCTGGGCTGCAAAAGCTACGTCAGAAGTCATGCCTGCTTATCAAGGGATTTTACATAACTGCCCTGGACAGGCACACAAACAGCGTGTCAGCACACATGATGCCTTCCCAAACCAGCCCTCACTACTTGACCTCACCTGGGCAGCACCACTGATGGAAAACTGCAGAGAAAAAAAACAGGCTGGAGACTTCAGACACAAATATCCCACAGCAATTCAAGGTATTGTAAACCTGGGCCTAGACCCAAGTTTATCCAGAACACAGACTGCTCAGGAAAAAAACCTAGGAATGTCACTGTATTGTTGGCAAAGCAATTAAATGCATTAACAGGTTATCATGGTCAAATAAGGGGAAGGGAATGTCCCATTCTTCCTCTTGCCTAACAATGTGGTCTGTAAACCAGAAACTTGTACTCCTACAAACACAGCTCATACACAAATCAAGGAAAAGGAGAAAGGGCTCGCCACCAACACCACTCCACCATCTGGAGATGGGCATATCCTGCCTATCCGCAGCTGGGCACTTGCACAAACAGGAGGTGAAAAGAGGAGAAAAAGCAAGGAAAACCTTTCACAGGGCAAATGAAGGTCATAAGAGGAAAGGAAATGCTGGATAAAGGCAACAGTCTACTTTAGGAAAATGAAAACACAATGCTGTAAGCCGTTATCACTACTGTCATAAGCTTGGCTACTGTTTTAGTTTGCCTTGAACAGCACCCAAGGACACTTTAATACACTGATCAAAGTTCCTTAGTCTACCTAGTTCTGCAAGGATTTCCACCAGACACAGAGTACTATTTGGCAGCATCAAATACATTTTTCAGCAATTTCAATTCAACTTTTTACCTTCCAGAGCAGCAGTTCAACATGTTAAGATTAAATAATGTCACCTCTCCACTGGGGGTGACAAAACACTTTAGTGACAGCTGTGTCCCATAAACAGAGCTAAAAACTAATCTCACAAAATACTTCAAGAAGACTGTTATAATAAACACAGAAAAACAGAAGCCTTGAAAGTAGGCACTTAGCAGGCCATATTTTAAAAAAAATTTCTATTAGTACTTTTAGTCTCAACTGTTCTGACTTAATTCTTTCCATCATCTGTTACTACTTCGCACATGTCACCACTCTTCAGTCTTTAGTTTTCCTTACAAAAACCAGGCTGCCTGCTCTCAGTGTTCACCCAGTAGCAAAAAGTATGAACAGGGGACATATTTACTGCCTCAGAGAGCTCATCTTGAAGACTCAAGTCCTTTCTGAAGTATTTTTTTTTAAAAATCACTTCTATTGCTGAACTAAACAAAAGAAAACAACCTGGTTTTATCTCACTGAATCTACTTTTAACTGAGTCCTTATAACAAGCTTCACTTATATTTGAAATGCCGTATTTGTCATCTTTGGAGATTAACTACTGAACCACAAAACACGCTCTTCTGCAAAGGTAAGAACCAGCATTACTCCAAATGCACACTGCGCACGTTGGTTGCTTAAAACAGAGCAAGACAACAACATTAACTATTATGTGAAATCCCTGAAAAATATCCCTAATGAGCTAAGAGTGCCTCTGAAGTTGAGTAAACCCAAATTTAATTAGCTCAGTTGTTTCCTGATGTCAGAAAGGACTTTGAAAGTTTTTCAGCTGAAAATGGAATGTACTTATCACAAATTAGATACTGAGTTTAAAAGACAGGAAAGAAGCAGCTCCTACCAGATGCAAAAAGGGAGATCACAAAATTTAAATAATTAAATGGACCTGTCTTGTCCCTCTGCAGTATTTCAGCCAGTACTTCAACTGGTTTTGGTTAGATCCATACTGACCAAAGAAAAGGCAAAAACAAAAGCAAACCTAAGTTTTACATTTCCACACAGTTCATGCAGCAGGCACAAACGCCAAGGACAAGCCCTCGTTTCAATGAGGCAAACTAAGAAAAAAGATCTATTAGCCCACCAGCAATTCCTTTTGTTCTAGTTCTATCATTTTCCTTCCTAAGAGCAGAAGCTTTTTTTTAATATATATTTAACATATTTTAATATATTTTTAATATATTCCAACTTAAGCAGCACTGAACCTCTCTGTGTCTTCACCCCCTGAGAAGCACCATGACCCATTCTGCAGGACACCACAGCTTGCACAACGCAAACAGATCTTTGTCACAAATATATATTTAAGCTAATTTTTCTTTACCTAAAAGCATAAGAAGAAAAGCATCCTTGAATAGAAGAGTAAGACACATGAAATACACACTTGATAGGTTTTCAAACTGAGCCTTGCACAGCTGAAATTACAAACTGTAACAAAAGAGAACGATGACACTACAATGCACTGTTGCAGAGTTACAGCTGATAACAAGAAATCAAGCAAATCCATCCACAGAAATGTGGTGCTTTTTAGGAATTATCTTCACACAAAACCCAAGATTATTTTCTCTAAGAAATAAACGAAGATGAAAACATCTGGGGCTATTGGTAGAAGAGATTAGTTTCCAACTAAAATGGAGGTACATTACAAAATGAAGGAGCAAATGATAGCAAAGGGAAATCTAAAGACAAGCAGAGAAGGGCAGCACAGAAAAATTTGTTCAGTGGCACGATGTGAGAGAGTTTAAACATTTTATTACTAAAACCTTAAGCAGGAAAGACACGTACAGCTTCAAGATATACCAATTTCACCAGGAGAGGACAGGAACTGTTTCCCATTACCATTCTAATAATGGAAAAATGCCCAAGGGAAGCAAACCCGTAATGTTTCGAAAAGTGTTTGTGGCATATAAGCTGCACAGAGCCAACACTCACACTGCTCCCTCCAGCTGGCTCTGCTGAGCCTCATTCCACAGAGCAGGGAGCACCCATGGAAAAATGGAAAACATGAGACGGAAGGAACAGTCCACTTGTACAGACATAAGGAAAAAGCAGCCAGGTAAAAAAAACCAAACTGGAACACGGACACCCCTTCTCAACCTGCTGGGAGATGTGAGCACAGATGGGCAATTGGAGACTGGTGTTCCAGAGGTTTTGTGCTGACCTGAAGGAACCCTTCCATCTTGTGGTCTTCTGCTGCTGGAAATGATGGTAAATACACTCCAAGACTTCAGAATAACAATGGCAAAAACACCATGGCTGATTTGGTTGGGGTATTTTCTGTTTAAAAATTTTCAAATAGCTGGCATCAACAAGAAACCTGAGTGTTTTGTCTCATTCTCTCAGCACAGTCAGTTATCAAATTGTGTAGCCTCTCCTTGAAGCTGAGTGCCTGCTGAAGCAGTGCCCAAACACGGCCCTTCTGGGAGGGCATCTCCCCAGAAACCCTTCCACAAGGAACCCACACTGAAGAGAAACACAGATATCACCTCTAGCACCCCAAATTCATAGTCTCAAGGCATAGCCTATCCATTTTTATCTCTACCACTTCACTAATTCTTCAAGAAGACTCAGAAGATATGAGGACAAATAAACCAAGGGCAAAACAGATTAGCAGGTTTTTGTCACAGTCAAAGAAGAGCAGCTATAAAAAGGGCACCGCTTGCACACAGCATTTTTCAAGTATTTATAGGAAACAGTTGTTGGAAACCCACAACAGGCACACCTCTCCCAGGAAAGGGGCTGGAGACTGAAAAAGAAACCAAAAACCCACACCCAAAACCCCAAAGTGCATTCATTACTGGAGAATAACCACCACTCCTTCCCCCACTGCTGCCAAGGCCAGATGAATAAAGCAGTTTGTGCCAGCACACACTGTCTCTAACACAAGGCCCCACGTACACAGGGGTTCATAGGGATGCAAGACACACTCACTACTGTACAGTCCACTTCTGGTTTTTTGAAAACTGAAGAACAGAAGATTCAGGAAGCCCACTGAGTCCTCACATTTTTTTCCTTTTCTGTGAAGCAAGACATAACCCATAATCATTAAAGGACAGAAAATAACAGTTCACAGGAAAAACACACAGGTTCAGGTAAGCTCAGGACCCTCCCAAGTCCATTTGTCCCCTGGCAGTGTGCTGACACCACCCAGCAACACTAAAGCCCAACCATCACTCATGCAAAAAAGCCAATGGGACTGTCTACTCAGACCCCTATTTAATACATAAAATATTTATTTATAGATGTCGGGTAAGAAACACCTTTGTTTTGGGGAAAGTAATACTTAACAAAATTATTTAGCCAGGGAGAACTAAACTAAACATAAAATTAGAACATAGCTAGAAATAAATGAGTAACTTTGAACTCAGCTGTCCAAAAAGGTGTTACAAAGACAAAAAAACCTGAGGATTATTATTTTGATTATTGCCACTCTAAATTACTATTTCCAAATATAAGGATTACCTTGCTACTAAGTCAATTTTCTTTAGAGTAGCAGGTTCCATATCCAAATAAATACATGTTTCTAATCCTCAAGTCCCTGTTCTTTCTTTAAAATAGTAATAATAATAATTATTTAATGAGAAAAGTGGGTTCAGGTAAGCCCCAGGATGCACAAGCAGCCCATTACACAGTCTGCTTTACCCAGCATCAGTTTCATTCTTGAACAAGTAGAAGGAAAGGAAGATTAGTTACCTGAATAACCCTTATGAAAGGGAAAAATAATCAGATTGCAGAATACACAACTAAGGTCTGTCTCATAAAAACAAATATAATGTTTATGTATTTACCTGCACTTTATGCTGAAGTACAGGAACTCACAAAACCTTATCAGTTTTAAAGACTGTTTAGAGATTTCATTGAAGGTTTGTGGAAATTTAAAGAAAAACATTGAATGTTTTGAAGAATCTCCCTGGTCTACAAGGTGGGATGCTGGCATATTTGGTTACCTCATGCTGAGTTTTCTTCACAATTCAGTATTTTAAAAGAAAAACAGCTGACTTAGAAGGAAGACTTACTGAAGATTTTGGGTAATCCAGCTGAAACAGATAAATCTCCACATCAGGAGTACTTAGGTGGCTCAGTATTCTTGCAGGTCTAAGACAAATACAATGGCAATATTCACAGACTGAGACTTTATCAGCAGATGTCAAGGTCCACCACAAAGCTGCTGTAAAAGGCTCCAGCTCTTTGGCAGAGCAGGCAGGGCACCACAGCAGGATGCAAGTAACAACAGTGTTGTGTACTATTACATCAGAAAGATTTCCACTAACTGTAATCTCTGCCTCTCTCTTTGGCCACTAACTATAAATAGTATCAGCTCCAAAGCATTAGGAAACACAACATGCCAGAGTGGAACTCCTGCTAAAAGAGATCAATTCAACCAGAAGTCTGTATTTTGGTATTGCTAAATTGTTTCTTGAGACATAAGATACAAAAGATGACACATTAATGCTGTGCACTCCAGCAGCTCAAACAATCCAAGCCTAAGGATGCAAGAAAGCATGAAGCTTCCCAGAGAAGTAAATACAGATTTTAGTTGCAGGACTAAAAAGCAGTAATAAGAAAGTAGTATCCGTTCATTTGGTCTCGTTCTGTAGTGGAGAAGTCTACTTCATTAATTTTCAAAATCAAGCCTCCACCTACACAAGCTTCTGCATTAAATCTAGGTCTAAGATGGTGGCCAACGAGGATTATATTAAAACTTGCTATATAATTTGTTACTAGACACAGTTTTTTACTAGACATAGAAGGAAGCATAGATTTACTGCTGGTCTAAAAATTCCCGCCATGCAACCTTAGAAGCACATGGTACATCACCCAAATCTTTAAACTGCTCCATTACTGGTGTTCTTGCCATGGCTAGTATTTTTGGTCTGGGAAAAGGCTTGCAGTAGCTGGCAGTGATTGAGGTGAAGAGATCCCTACTGACACAGTGTGTAATTCCACAGCAATTTCAATCATGACACTGCATTACAGAAATGGATAAATTACAATAATAAAAGCAGGTGTGACAGGAGGTGAGGATCTGTAAGAAATATTTTCTCCATCTAATAAAGAGTGCATCTAATGTCCCATTGGATTTATTTTCTGCAAGTTTAATCATGTTAGAAAGTGTCTTACTGTGCAAGCATTTGTACCATATAAACTATGTAAGCTAAATAAAAAAAGTTACAGTTACTGAGAGAGTGAATTATTCAACAAGAATCAGAGTGGCAGATTTATCAACTTTGCAAAGTAAAAATATATTATATACTTACACTGCTAAATATTTTACACATTAAAAAAATCCAAGAACAAAAAATCTGCAGCATATCATGAATAAAGCGCACTTCTAATGAGAACATTGCTTTTGGAAGCAAAGAACTCACCCTGAACAAAAAGAAATTATCCTAAATGTCATCTAAGAACAAACTGCACACAAATACACCAGCCCACAACCCCTAAACTCCCAGTAGCTTTGTCCACATTTCACTGGATCAATCAACCTAAAAGCAAAAATGCAACAATTAGTGTAGTCTCTTCTCAGACTTTGAAATCACATCCCACAGTATTTCCTGTACTACTAAAACCACAGTGATGCAGAAATTTGCAGGAGTTCATTTCCTCCTATAATGTGCCCAAACAGTCTCGAAGACGACTCCTAACACTATATTTAAATTACAGAAGATGTATGTAGAAGGAAAGTTCAAGAGATGATGTCAGGGAGGAGTCTTTAAAAAAATGTAACACTAATTATGTTTCAAAATTATGACAAGCATCTCCCAAGAAATGGGCCCAGTCCTGTTTAACATCTTTATCGATGTTTAGATGAGAGGACTGAGTCCATCATCAACAAATTTGCAGATGACACCAAGTTGGGAGGGAGTGTCGACCTGCCAGAAGGCAGGAGGGCTCTGCAGAGCTGGAGAGATGGGCTGATTCCAACGGGATGAGGTTCAACAAGGCCAAGGGCCGGGTCCTGCACTTTGGCCACAACAACCCCCTGCAGCGCTACAGGCTGGGCACAGAGTGGCTGGAGAGCAGCCAGGTGGAAAGGGACCTGGGAG
>NW_020955639.1:0-17209 GCF_003031625.1 Empidonax traillii | reverse complement strand
GGCTTAAGCTCTGCCAGGGGAGGTTTAGGTTGGATATTAGAAAGAAGTTCTTTACAGAGAGAGTGATCAGGCATCGGAATGGCTTGCCCAGAGAGGTGGTGGATTCACTGTCCCTGGAGGTTTTTAAGATGAGGCTGGATGTGGCACTGAGTGCCATGATCTCGTAATCACAGTGGGGTTGGATCAAGGGTTGGACTTGGTGATCTCAGAGGTCTCTTACAACTCAGTTAATTCTGTGATTCTATGATTCTGTATCAGTGCCTGAAAGACTAAACATCCTGAACTGGAGGAAAAGTTTGGGAAGAAAAACCCAACAACAAAACCCTTTTGTAAAAACACTAATATTAGGCTGTATATCATATAATCCGAAAACATGCAAAGGAGACAATATGCAGGTAATAGTATTTCCTACAAAAGCCATTTTGACCTTTCATACTTTTAAATAAACTTCAGCCATTAGAGGCTGTCAACCATTTCTTACGTAAACTATTCTTCATGCAAATCATCCCCTCTTTTAAAAAGATTTCAAATTTCAGACGCTAAATTTTTCCTAAAACAAATCCACAGTTTATAAGGGAGGAGGGGAAAAAAAAAAAAAAAAAAGAGAAATCCATTACTGCTTAGTCAGTTATAGAGTCCCTCTGCTTCCAGCAACAAAGCTGAGAAGAAAAGCTAGTTTGAATTCTTTCAGTGAATCCCATTAAAGTTAAAACCTGAAGTCTACACATACTAAAGAAAGTAAAGGTCCAGGCTTCCCTTAGCCAGCTATTAACATGAACAAGCTTCTGAAGTGAGGGGTTATGCAACCATTGAAATAAAACAGTCAAGACCTCCCAGCAAGATCTAAAGCAATGCCATATGGTAAGTAATGGGGGATTTTTTTTTTTTTTATTTTTTTATTTCCAAGAACACTTAGAAGCATTTGTTCAGATCTTAATGGAACTTATGATAGCTTTTTGTCCTCCTCAAGAATCACGGCTTATTTTATCTATCAGAAAGGCAACTGCTGCGAAAACACAATTAGAGTGCAAGAACATTATCAAGTATTACAGCAGTATTAGAGTCCAACATTTTCAGAAGAGGAGACAAACTTTTTTTCAGAAATTAGGTACTTAGTCTCAGGCATACTCAACAAAGCAGGACAGAAATTTGCTGCGCAAGAGGAGTGGCATTCCTCAGCCTACCTCACCCAGCAGAGACACCAAGGAGTTGTAAGAACAAACCCCAATTCAGGTGACATTTGAAAGGAAAGTGTATAGAAACCACAATTACCAATCACCATTTGCAGCTAACGTGCATCTTAAAAACATCAGCATCATGGGCCCAAATTAGCACCATATTAAAGAGATTTAAAAAATCACAGAATAGTGAAGTATCATTTTTTTATATACCATGATCTTCCAAAATCAATATACAATCAACAAAGACATTTTAAAAATGTCAAAATTAAACAGAAAAATAAAAGCATGTTCAGAATGCAGAAGTTTGCTTTAACTTTCAAGAAAACCATAGCTTTTGTTAAATTTTTTTTTTTAAATGAAAAAGATATAGCTGATACAGCAGATCCAGCTTGTATGTTGCATTGATCTACAGCTCAGCCCTATAAAAACTGTATTTACAGAAAACATAGCTGGGACAGACGTCACAGATGTTTACCTCCTACACCTCAGTCATCTTATTAGAATGAAACCTCAGTGCAAAATTCAAACCAAGTGTAATAAGCATAGCTAATTTTTTTCTTGACAGAAGCTAATTAATCCCAAAGGTCTATCAAAGCATAATAGGCGCTGGTACTATGTTAGGAAAAGCAAGAAGCTTTGAGCTTGTCTGTGCTGCACACCCTTCATATACCAAAGTCTTTTAGGAAAAAAAAAAAAGAGGAAATGAAAGCATAACAAGGAAAAAATCTTACACCCAAGAAAATAATAATAATAAAAAAAAGGCCAAATTAGAATTGCATATGTCTTTGGTTTTTTTTACTCTTTTTTTTTTAAAGCTGTGTAATCTCAATATTGCTGCATTGAACTGTATGATAATTCCCACCTGATCAGTAGAGCAGTTAAAAATACAACCTCTCTCTGAAGCAAGGCAGTAACACTGTTAAAATACCCAACTTCCCTGCAGGGCAATTTGCCAGAAAACATCCAGATTTTTGGATTTCTTCTTAACTGTGTGAATGCCTAACACCAGAGGAAGATCCCACTGCCCCAGTTTTCCTCGCAGGACAGCAGAGCACCAGCACAGGCAACACAACAAACACAATGCGCTGCGCAGCATCCCTCCCCACCTCCCTGTCCTGAGTGCTGCTGGAAACGGAGCCAACGGGAAAGATCATGGATGGCTTCAGGCACTTGAGAGGTACAACTGACCCTGTCCTGTCTTTGGCAGCTTGCCCTGCCAAGACATTTGAAACGTTGCTGCCCAAGGTGCAGAGGCTTCCCTGCTGTGCCCCCAGGTAGGTGCTGCTGCCCCAGGTAGGGCGCTGCCGCTGAGGGCTCACCGGGTGTGCAGGGAGGGCCCACCCAGGCCCAGGCACCTCCTGGGAGACAGGAGTTCTGCACGTGACAGAGTCTGACACCAAAAGGCAGAACACTCATGGCACCAGCCCTTGCAGCCAGGCTGGGCAGGAGCCTCGCCGGGTGGGCATCCTGCTCACTGTTGGCACCACACACACGACCTTCAGTTTGTCTCCACCACCCCTCCAAAGCCATTTACAAGCACTCTAGAAAACAGTCTTCATCTGCCTTTACTTTAAGAACTAGGAAGTAATGAACTGGAGTGGTTTCTTGCTGTTGTGGCTCTCGCAGGTTCTGCTGGTTTGTGGCACACCTGGCAGACAAAATACACCAACACGGAGCACAAGGTGTCATCAGCTACAGTACAGACATGCCTTACTGTGGGTAAATCGTGTCCCAGAGGCTGCATGATGAACACAAACATGAGAGAAAAAGAACACAGCCAGCTGCTTAGGAAGAATAGGGAAAAACAGCAGCTGAAAAAAAGGGTTGGATGGAGAAGATTACTGATTGTGTTTCAAACTGATGATTGATTACTTAATGGAATAAAACACTATAAATAAAAATAGAGTTTACCACTCTGGTAATGATTAATTTACCAGTCAGAGCAATATGTGAGAAAGCACAGAGCCCAGGAACCACTGACAGCAGTATTCTGATGAGCACTAAATTCTTGAGAAAAAAATCTAAGTGAAAATTGCACAGATACACAAGTACATAGTAGATGCAATATTATTAAAGCCATAGTAAAACCTAGTGGTTGGAAGCAGTGATAAATAAATTTAGATAAAACTTCGATTTAACTTTCAGGATCATTAACCTCTATCAATTTATTTATTGATGTGGTGATTCTTCTGAGTGTTCAAATTAAAGTTGAGTGTCTCTAAATATATTTTAAGCATAATCATTTCCTTCAGTTTCAGTTAGATACAACAACACACGAATATATGAGGATATATGCTTGGATTTGCACACTACCAAAATAAATCATTTTATCTGAACGAGATTCTCCCTCTGTCCTCACCTGAACACAGTAATTCCACAAAATCTTTCTCCATCAAATAATGTGAATTTAGAAGTACTTTTTTGTATTATAATCATACCTGTACACTGGAGAAGTATACCTGGGGACAACATAGACTTTTTTGTCCTTTCAGCTGATAAAGGGATCTCCTACAGTGCCTCAAAACATCTGAGCCTACCACACGGTATGGGATGCCTGAAAGAAAAGAGCCTCAAAATACCTGAGCCATTTGCATGGCAACAGTGAATCACCAAAGCATTTGCAGCAAGTCATGTCCATGTCAAATCCCTGACAGGAAAGACTAAGCAGAGATGGGTCCTATATCGAGGCTTCAAGACTCTAGCAACACAACAGCAAGACAGTCAGCAGATACTTTCAGGAGTTTCCTTCCCATGCACTTGCCACTGACCTACTTCACTGTGACACATGGGTTCAAAACCTTATTACTTAAGGCAGGAATTTAGAAACTAATTAAAAGAAATCTCAAGTAATGTATATAAACAATCCTTTATACTATAAATTCAAACTGATGCTCTATTTTATTTGGAGAAAAAAGGGCACATCCCTCAATGCCAATACAGGGGCACAGCCACTGACATCCCTAACACAAGTAACAAACGGCATAATAATCCAATGTTTATCTACAGACTCTCTGAAAATCTTTGAAAATGTATTACTAGCATGGTTCTGTTTCAGTTAAGGGCTGAGAGTGTCATTCTGGGTGGTAAATTCTGAAGCATTTTTTTGCTTCTTGGTAAATTAACATCAATCTAATCTCCATCAAATGTAAAACTATTTTAAAGGCTGTGTCTGCTCAGACAAATACGAATAGAAAAAAAATCCACTCAAACTGTACAGACTCAGAAAATCTTGCATATTCATTTAAAACAAAGAAAAAAGTGTAAATAAGAAAAATTACAGTGGAGTTGCCTTTAGCTGGAACATAATAAAGCAAGTGAGCAACTGCAGGAATTCTCTACTTTGCTATACCTTTACTGTAAGAACTCACCCAATCTGATACTATTAAGAGAAACAAGACACAGAATACAGACTCTGAGGATAAAAATACCTTTCAATGACCCAGCCCATAACTGTAACATATGTGCAAATGTTCCACAAACCAAGACAATATACAAATTCAGGCTACTCACAACAGAATACACTTTACGAATACTTTTTATGGTTGTAATTATTTCACAGTCTTTGTATGGTGATATTTTCCTCCTTCCAAGCCCTAAAAGCATCAACTTCAGATTATGAAGAACAGACTATAGAGTGAAGAGGTTGTAAGGAAAAAGTGTTCTCTAACAGTGAGACAAACCGGTAGTGTACTTTACCTTTGTACATTTTACAAACTGCAAACCTGCAGACTAACGATTCCCTTAAGATTTGAGCTCTGTCTTCAGGGGGCTTTTGTATGTGACAGGTTTTAATAAGCATTAAAAATGTGAGCTAATTTAGAAATAATTTCTTTTAAATAAAAGTCCCAAAACTTTTTTTTTATTATTATTTCCAGAGCCAAGGAAAAAGGAAGGCTGCAGACAGCATTTTGATTTCTTACACGCTACCATGCACATTAACAGTTTTAAGGCACGAGAGTCCCCAGGGCACTGCAGCTACGCACCCAAACTGACTCTCTCCTGCTGTTCTAACACACATATTTATGAACGTACCACAAATATTTTGAAGGCAACACTTAAAATAAACATCCACCACAAGCAAAAGGAATTGGCTATATTGATGTGGTTCCTTTTATCCTGACTTGTAACCATGCTGAGATCCAATGATAACAAGAAACGCAGAGGCCCGAGTTTGTCACTGCTTTTAGCTGCAATTTTGACATCTGTTTCACAGCTCTTGGAAAGCCCATTTCCATTAATCTATCATGAGAAAGGACACGAGATAAAATTCCCAGGCTGCAGAGGGCATTAAGAGACTTTCCTAGCTGACTGTACATTAAGAAAGAACTGTAACAGCCAAATTATGTTTCTGTGAATAGACGGAAGATGCTGTAATTCTATTCCTCCTTTTGTCTTAATGGAGTTATTTACGTTGCAATCCTGGGGGCAGACCACTTACCAAAGACATTGCCAACCACCTGACACACAGAAAGAGCAGACTAAGAACAGAAGATGACATCCTGGTCTCATTCAGCAGAAGCAGGTCTGTCCTTCCCTGACTTAGCCTGCAAATTATCATTTGTAAAAGTTTATATATATACATATATACATATATATATTACTCCTGCTGCACGCTAACATTTAAGCAGATTCCACTAAACAACCCAGAGATTCATTATCAAATTTATGTAAAGGGGAAATGACTGAAGGCTTTACCACAGAGAGAGCTTTAAAAGCATAGCTTTTGTAGTACTTGTGCATTTTAAAAATAAGAACAAAAATACATTTGCCATTCAGTATCATTAAAACATAAACATAACGAGTTGCTTTAAAGTTGAACTTCCCTCAGATTACTATCCTAAATCAAAGATGGATAGAATGCTGGTCATATGCAGTTTCAACAGAAATTATGTACACTCAGCATGCCGTTAATAACTGGGCTTCTTTTATTTAAAAGATTAATTTCAAGCACCTGGCCTTGAGAGCATAAATCTCTGTTTTTATTACAAGATTCCAAACTGGCTTCCCTCGTACACAAGCAAAAGCAGTACTAAAAGCAAATATAGTATCTGACAACAAAAGATATTTGTAGAGAAGGAATGAAGGAATGGAGGAGGAAGAAAGGGAAGACTGTTAGAAAAAATAAATTAAACCATTCATCATATATATTTAACAGGTTTTTTATTTTCCTGTAGGACACCAACACTGTACTTATATTTGCTACTAAGAAGTAAAAAGAAAGAGGTCACTAAAGAGCACTTACCTCCTTTATGCAACTTTGAAATATTAACCCCAAATTCTAAGTTAACAGAAGTAAATGTTAGAAATGCTCCTTCAAGCATGAAGAACAGTCTGTGATAATAAAGTATGTTAGTACTCAGTTTGCAATCAGAAATACAGAAACACGGTGGCTCAGCCATTTAAAAGAGAAAAGTAATTGGAACTAGCTCCTCTGAAATAACTTAATAAGCAAAAAGCCCAATATTATTGATCCATATGGTGGGCGCTGCGTGGGTTGAAAGATACTTCACTTTTGAGAGTTTGCTTTGAAGTCTAAACTAAAATAAGCATGGTGGTCTCAGCCCAAGTCCAAAACCCAAGTCCAAACACCACCAAAACTCATCTCATTTAATGTGGCCCAGCTGACTTCCTGGTAGGATGCATGAGAAGAAATGGTGTTTCTCTGAACAAGACTGGCAATAGGATAACAAAGCACTGAGAAGTTCACAGCACAATTAAAGGCCAGAGAGGTCTCTGTCTGCACTGGTTTAAGGAACAGAGAACAACCACCCCGTTGCCTGCAGGGTGTTTGTTATCTAGAGTCATAATTAGGCATATGGGAAAGCAGCAGGAATTAAGAGTAAATACCAAAACTCCTGTCAAATGGAAAATTATTTCAACAAGCTATGAATACTTGTCATTATCTCTGTGAATGTATTCACTGGGCTTTGACTCCCTCTTAACAGTCTTCATTCAATCTCAGCATGAAAAACAAGATTCAAGTTTGCTCAGTTTTCCCACTCAAGATGGGGCAGGAGACATTAACATTTGTACAGATTTACAGAAATCTTTATTTTTCAGACAGGACTTAAACACAATCCTACAAAATACCTCCCATTTGAGAAGAACAGGAGTCACTCATCTCTTAACTTGAGGGCTACTTTTTATGTATAAAAATACAGTACATTTCTGTAAGCATGAAGGAAACCAAGTTAATAGTCCAGTTTACCACACACTTTGTGGTTTAACCACAAGAAATAAAACATAGTTGGCCCATGGGAGGATATCTGTATGCAGCGGGGTCATCCTTGAACCAAAACTACCCCTAAGACTGCTTTAGCTATGACAAAGCCAGAAACAGAAGGCTCTGCTTTATGTATTAGATAGTACATTCAGCATTCTACTTCTGATGTTGCGTGACAGATTTTCACCAGTTGGCATCCACTGAAATATATATATATATATATGTTGAATTATGTCATATACAACCCTCAACCTACAGGCATACGTCTCTGCTTATCAGTAAGATACTTCCTTAGAGATGAAGCAAGATTAAGTCCTTCTCTTCCATTTCCTAGTACAAATTTATTCCCCCTTCATTTTCAACTTTACCACACTAGAAAATGGTAAATCTTAGTTTATTCTTTTCTGTTCCTCTACTTTGTCAAGCTGCCCTGACAAAGAAGGAAATAGTTCTTCATCCATTGTCAACAGTGAGTTCAACCAGAGGATCAAAGGACAAAAGAGAAGGCCAAGGAGGGATGGGGTGCTTCAGATGCAGGAATCCAAGCTGCAGTCTGAGACACAAAAACACAAGAAATGTTTGGGGTTTTTTTTGTCCCTTTCCTCCAGTATCACACTACAGCTGAAATTCTATAAAAAAAACATAAGAAAGAACAAACTCAAAAAAAACTTGTAATGAAAAGACAGCCAGGGCCATATCAACACTTGGCTTTATTTCAACCCGAAAGAAAAACAAACTTCGACACAGGGAAGAGCAAACACGGGGAAGGGTGACCATTTGCAGGCAAGGAAGGTCAGACATCTGAACAAACTTGCTGGAGCAAGGGAGCTCTCCAGGCAAACACTTCCTTTTGGCAAACATCTTCCCTCTTACAAGACACTTTTCACCTATGAACACACAACGCATTTACAACCTTCCAAGTGTATGTAACGCACCACTGGGCACCTGATACATCCTTACGGTGTTACCAAAAGTTAACCCATAGAAGTCTCCAAGGTTTGCATCAGCACTGAGCACATCCCTAAGAAAAAGGAGAATATGGATTGCTGAGGCCACGGGTCCACTTTGCACTTGATCAGCCAGGCACAAACATGAAGGTTTTCTTTCCCGTCACAAAGTGCTCAGCCAAGGGAAGCAGGACCAGTAAGTTAATAATATTACAGTACTGTCACTGTAGCACTGAAATTAGTATTATTACTTACAAACCCTGATAGCAAAAATGAGGCTAAAATGGCCCAAATTTGAAAAAGCTGTTATCTAGGGACAGGAATAGAAGGGGGAAGCCTGTTCAAAGTCATTTGTAAGCTGTATGCCTGTTTGAAACAATTTATTCAGCCTCTGGTTGACAAAAGTGTTGTTTTACAAAGTAAAATTCAGATTCTATAAAATACACCCTCTCCTAGTTATCCATTCACCCTTGTGAAAAGATGTAACTGGTTTAGGATTTGTTCTTGTTTTACATGAACTTTAGAACCTACGTAGTTCCCTCACGACAAAGACTCAGATATGGGGAATCCTAAAGGTGGAGCTTCAGAGTGTCTCCAAGTTCACCCCCAACTGATTCCCCAAAAGGAAGAAGCAATAACTCAACATTCATAGTGGCAAAAAACCAAACTCAACTGCTCTGTTCAACACAGGGATTTCACAGACAAACATAAAGGAGCTTTCAACTGCAAAGTAAGGAAAGATTATCCAATATCTCTCCAGAATCCTCCTGCCATTGTGCCAAGATCTTAAGGCTGGCTCTGATCACTAATATTTCTAGGGACTGAAAGACCCTTAAATCTCCAAGAAGCAGGACTAACCTGCACAGAGAATGCAAATTGGCCGCATTTCTATCCTACAGGCTTTGGGGCAGGGAATTCTCCATGGAGCAGCAGACCCTGAGCTCACTGTCTCATTCACCTTGTAAAACTCTGGAAAAAAATACCCAACCTTCCAGCACTCTCCCAAGGCAAAGTCAAAGTGTGCTGCACATTGTATGTCCCACAGACCTGCTGCTTGATAAACAGCACAGCCATTTCACAAATGTTACACAATTCAAAGTGTTTGACACATTTTCTCAAGTCCTGTATTTACACGGCAGCTTTGTATCGACCACACAAGAAAAGTGATTTTAAAATTATAGTTCTGTATTAGTTACCTATTGGTAAATTGAATTCGTGCCACAGAAATTTAATTACTGGAACAGTATTTTTAGAATACAAAAATAAAATAATTATACCAGAAATTTTGCCTACTATAGGCACATTATGGCAGACAGAGATAAAACTCATCAGCCTACAGCCTGCCACAGCCTCACATGATATCAGCGATCAACTTCAGAGCACACACGAGTGGCTTTGAAAGGAGACACTGTGATGTGAGCCTGCAGACTAGAAAGGAAAATTCAAGCCCTTAAAAGGGATTGCATCATCGAGATAAATGAGCACAGGTGTCACTGGTTTAGCTGGAATTAGCATTAGAATTTGGGACTCCAAGGAATTTAGAATGTTTAGAAGTCTGTAAATAAATTAATTTAGTGAAGGAAAACGATCTGTTAAAGAAGAACTTCATTAATTGAGGGTTATGTTTCTTCACCAAACAAGGATTAGAGCCAGACAAAACACACAAAGACACTCCTTCCAAAGGATCAGTGTGCCCGCCGAGACCAGGGTTAACCCCGAAGCTTTTTTGCTCTCAGCATACTTGCAATTCTGTTCTGACTTCAGTTTTACTAGAAAATGAACCATCTCTGCATTACAGCATCCCCCAATATGCCAAAGTAGCCTTAAAAAGAGCAACTCCACTTCTTTGTGATGGAAAAAATACTTTCCAGCAATTTTGTTAACCACTAGAAAACTAACATTTTAAACATTTAAATGCTAAGGCGTACAGATGGGGTTTGGTGTTTCCCTAAAAAAAACACATCTCAAATTCCCTGAAAAAAAGGCCATTCAATTATATGCTTGAAGCCTACTGAATCACTTGCTTCCTTCAAAGGGGACAAGAAAATAACCCAGTCGAATTTTTCACACACTGAAATGCTGTAACAGGTTTTAAAGATTGGGTTCCCGTATCTTAATTTCACAGTGTCCCAGCAAGTTACTTAAACAGAATAATAAGCACATCTCTTGAGGCAGCAGGTTCTCTCCAACTTCAGACTGGTATTGTTCTTGCTGATAATCTAATTTGCGCTCCTTTCAGAGAGATTTTGGAAATATAATTAAATTATTTTTAGAAGTTTTAGTTTCAGGTAACTAATCACATCAAAATTATGATAACAAAAACAGCAGATGCATATTTGTGGGGGAAAAAAGTTAATCTGCATGAGTAGGCATCAATTCTTTAATCAAAACTAAAATAAAAATATATATCTCTTAGTTTTGATCAGTTTAAGAAACATTCAAACATTAATTAAGCAATGGGTAATACAGACAGAGAGAGAGAGGGACAGAGAAACTATATGTGCTTAGAATCCCTAAAACAGTGCTTCTGGCTTCTGTACCACTTTACAGTATTTGAATGTATTCTGTAGTTCTCAATATCTCAACATACAGCATATAAACAATCAAAAGTGCCAAACCATTCTCCTTTATTTTAAGAATATACACATATATAAGCAAGCAGGAATATGTCAGAATTGTCAGTTACTAGAAGGATCATTAAATTTTTTTTTGTTTTTAAGTTAAGAATGATCATAGCATCAAAGCTTGAAATTATCCTATGCAAAAGGGCATTTTTCACAATGCAACAGAGAAGGGAGGAACAGAAAATAAATAGTCAAGAAGACTACAAAGGATCACTTGAAATGGAAAACACTGGAAGTAAATTGAAACAAATTGCAACAAGAAGCTTCTGAAAATATATTCATTTCCAAATCAGAATATTTTAACTATTCAGAACAAGGAAAAAACAAGAACAGTCATCCAGAAAGCAGAAAATTCTGTAGAAGTCTATAGGGCTTTCTACACATCAGTCAGAAGGAGATATGGTAGTCCTACTGAAACAGAAAATAAGCAGTGTTTATGAATAACAAAACATGTTCCTTAAATCGGTAATGAACACATCAAGAATATTTCAAGGGCAATACAAATAAGACTAGAATTGCTTACTAATAGTCTGAAAGCTAACAACCTTATCAATATGATAGAAGAGTGGCCTCATAAAGAAAATGCTTATCTTTGTTAGGAGATACAGTTGAAAGGATGAACATAAACCAGAATTAACAATATTAACACCTGCTTGCAACTATTTTTCCTTATTAGAGCAACATACTTCCACACTCTAATGACAAAGTTAAAACAGAAGAAAGAACTGAGACAGTTTTGCCAAAGCAAAGATTTAATCTTTGTGAAATCTAAAAGCCTTCTGCTGCCTTTCCATCTGCCTAGCTGGAGTTTCAGTGCCTGTCACTGAACAATTTCCAGTTAAAAAAAAAACAAAACCAGGATTAACGCTGATAAT
Organism: Empidonax traillii; assembly: GCF_003031625.1. Classification (NCBI taxonomy): domain Eukaryota; kingdom Metazoa; phylum Chordata; class Aves; order Passeriformes; family Tyrannidae; genus Empidonax; species Empidonax traillii. The sequence goes on along the minus strand of NW_020955639.1, from coordinate 5,359 downwards.
GGACTCTGTTCATTCATCCACCAATTAACACAGACACCTCCAGGCAGAAACACACCATGTGCTTGCTGTGCCTTCTCCCTGGCACAGCTGCTGCTGCTGCTGCACACGTGAATGCAAAATACAGAAGCCAACCCAGACAGCAACTGGGCAGGACACACCTCCCTAAAATGCCCATTTCCCATATAATGCTCCATGTCACACTGTACACAACACTTACCAGCTGGTTTCTCTTATCCTTGGATAAAAGAAATGGCAGAACACCAAACAGTTGTTTATTACATGTGTAGAAAACTTTTTGGAAACAAACATAAGGGAATATCTGAGACATCAGTGAAGTCATGGGCAGTGGCTAGACGTAGATAACTGCAAGCAATAACAGAGACAACAGAATAACATCACCTTCTGTCTATTTACTTTTATGTCCAGATTTTGTAAAGTAGCATCAACAATGCAAAGACTTTATTGCAATTTCAGAAATTACTGGGGACAGCTTTAAAACCATCACAGAAGCAATATGAAAAATGGACAAGATTTCAAGCCTCAGAAGCTGAACTGGATAAGGGGCAGTTTTGAACATACTGACAGCGTAATATTTTGTAGGTTTTATCTGTCAAGTTCCTCACTAGGCTTCTAATTGAGACATGCACAGAAACACACAGATTTATTTTTTTTTTTTAAGTGGACCAAAATTGCTGAGGTTAAAGTATTTTCTTAATCAGTGTTCTGGGTAGGCATTAGACGAAATACATAAAAATTATGGGTTAGAATGTCACCTGTTGACTCTCCTAAATGGAATATTCTGAACATTAATCTTCTGTGAAATACAATCTTTGAAGAGGTTTTTCTATTCACTGGAAATGAAGGGGAACCGAAACAATAACACCACAAATGCACAAGCACTTGACTGTGGTTTCAAATTGCAATATTGCTTTCTTCTTGAATATATATCTCGTGAATAAGTGCAGTACGGAATTCAGCACGGGGGATGTTGGAATTTTTTTCCCCTTAATCTATTGTTTCAGGCACCATCAGATTTGATATGCACATCCACTTTCACAGCCACTCTGTGGCTAGTCCTCAACTTTAGTTTAACTTCTGAATGTCATTTACTTTTCAAGTATGTAATTCTTGCAATTACTAAAGATGCCTATATAATCAAGTGCAGTATAGTCTGGGATACACCTTTTCTAGAAAAAAGCACTTTCTTTTATCCAATAATAATGTATTTCCCAATAAAAATCTAGTTTTCTTTTCAGTGTTTGTTAACAATGCTATCCAATACACAGAGCAGCAAAAACGTTAACAGAAGTTTCATGTTTCCAGTTTCTTTTTTCCTTCTCACACTGCTCAGGCAAGCAAACAACAGACTACAAAGCATAGCTGATGGTTCCACTACAGCCCAGTGCAGATGTTCTATGCACTTTTTCCCAAGCAGCCGCTCCTGTCAGACATTGTCTTGACCAGCTGCGGGATTTCTCAAATTCTCTGCTACAAGCTAATACAACACTTGAGGACAAGTATGTAAGGCACTTTTTGGAAGGCAGTAAAATTTATCAAAGGCTTATTTTGCAACTGGATTTTAAGTTTACAGAGTAATTGAGTGGCTTTGCCTTCCTAAAAGTCAGTGTTATATAGTGAGTATTTTAGCATAATATATACATAGCAAATACTCATCAGAAAACAAAACAGGCAGTAACAGAGCCTTAGTCTGAAGGAAGGGAGACAGAAGAGCAGTTGGTCAGGTACCTTTTAAATATACTTCCACAGAGAAAATATTTGAGGTAGGGAAAAATCTGTCCTTTGCTAAAACCCAGAATGGAGTTTAAAAGGTAAGAAAGGATTTCCACAGCTCAAGGCTGTAGCTACTATCAAAATAGCTATAAATTAAGCTCTAGTTAGAGACAGTGCTGAACTTCACTCAAAAAGAAAACAGCAAGTCATATGAATCATTTTAACGCTAAATGAATCTTCAGTGGGTGACCAAAGTTGCAGATCTTGTCTTGGACACAGCCAAATACCCAAATAAACACACCACATGCTGTTCACCTTGCAGGTCCCATGAGGCACTTCTCATATATGTCCTTCACATCTTAACAGTCAGCACAAAAGAAAACAGTTTTCAGCTAGGACTGGTAAGAATGAAAAACTCCTACGTGAGCCAGGAACTGAGGACCAAACCCCAAATGGATATTTTGGTCGTGACTGCAAACAGGAAGGTCATTTTTCACCTTTTGTGGGGTTTTTTTTGAGAACAAACAATAAAAGTCAAGAAGACCTATTGTACGGTGTACAGAGGCGTAAAGGAATCAGCAAAGTAAGTCTTTGGCTGTTATCAACTCTGTTTGATTTCCATGTTCCTGGCAGGAACCGGTGTTTCAAGAGCTTCTACGTTCACACAGAACCCTGGATTTTCTTTACCAGAAGGTTTCAGTTGTGGGGGTTTTTATATAAATGTACATAAGTATGTACATACATATATATATACACACAAACACACATGAAAAAGCCCCCCAAAAAAAACCAACCCCACAAATAAAACAAAATCTATTCTGTAAATCTTTCAGCATTATTTGACTTTCAAGGAAGCAATTTTACTGTAAGAACTATATTCACTTTTTATTTGGTCTAAACTGGCAGGAAACCTCTCTCTTTCTTTTCTTACAGGCTTCTGAAAAATTACACAGGCTAAAGGAACTGCCAAACCTTGGATCTGACTTCAAGAGCTGCCTCGATACATCACCTTGGAAAATAAAGAGATAAATTTTCTTAAATGTGGCTCAACTGAGTTCAGTTAAGCTTATTTACAGCAGATCAGTATTTAACCCTACATGACTGTCAGAGCTGAGAGAAGGGTATTGGAGCAAGCAATTTAGGGATGCTGCAATTCCTCCTACAGTCTGCAGAACCAGTGAATAGGACAGTATTTCCCACCCATTCACCATATGTCTTCTAACGTGTTTCAAGGGCTTTTAATTCTCTCACAAATATTACTTGTTGACATGGAGATTGCTCTGCTTGAAAGATGCCTACTGTTATTTTTAATGCTAGCTTGCAGCATCAAGATACTGTCTTTACAAAATAAAAATTTTTTATAACAGGGAAATAAAAGAACTTCCATTAAGGGGAAGAGGACATACATTAACTTAAAAATAAATTCTAGTCACAAGAGTCAGGCAAGATTTTGCAAGATTATTTAATATCCAAACTGTTTTCTGCTTTCTTTGTACATCTCATCAATCCTTTTTCTTTAATTCCATCTGCCTAGTAAACAGAGGGCCAAGGACATTTCTCTACTGCTGTCTGAGCTTGAAAACACAGTAAGTTAGCCATTATTAATATATTATACTAATAAGCACAAGTATGAATACATAAAAAGTGTTGTTCATCACAGCAACCTTCATTTGCAAGTAATTTCTGATTCTCCATTGTTTACTAGGTCAGTGTACCACCACAGAGATGATAACGATCCCTTTTCATCAAAGGACTGAAACTAGTGGAAATAATTAATTGTAACTACCAATGAATTAGCTATTTATGTAAGATACATAGTCATGTGCCTGAACATAACTGCTATATAATATGAGAAGGAAATTGTGAGTTTTTCCTCCTATCTGTTTTAAACTCCATTATGAAAATACAGTCACCCTAAGTTTAGCTCTGGGATCAAAAAATGCTTTCATGGCCCAGTCCTGGATAACTTCAGCCTGCTAGGATAAGAAAACCTACTTGTGGCAAAACAATAAAGGGATAAACAGAAGGTAAAAGACAAAGAAGGAAACAAGAAAATTATAGAGGGTGAACAAAGGCCACCAGACCCAAACAGCAAAATCGACAGAGGTAATGCCATTTAGCAGTGACATAAAACTGCTTTCTTGAACCAAACCTTGGGTTTCTCTCCAAACAATAAGCAAATATTGTCAAACTCTTATTTGAAAGATGCCACAGAGAGCTTTCCAGAGATCAAATAGGTTCCTGGGTAAAATTATTTTCCAAGTTACCGGTAGATATTATTACCAACTCTCTAGAAGACATCAACAATAAAACTTTATCAGCGCATACTTGCCCTATTATTTTCTATCAGATACCAAGATAAAAGTACCTGAGTTACTTGAGGAAAGAGAACTGTAGCAAGCAATAGGAAGCTAATAGGACTATTTGTTAATCAGATGCAATATCCTCTCTCAACAAGTGTCTTGCTGAACAGACAGCTGAGTGCTAAGCAACTTGCTAAAGCACGCTCCACGTTCTGAATTACTTCAACAAGCCTTATTCTCATACAGGCCCTGTTTGGCAGACTTATCATCGGAATTAACTGCAAGATAACAAGCAGCTCAGAAACTTTCATATCATTGCAAATGTGTTTCACAGCTAGCAGTGGGCTTCAATATACCGTTTACATGCACTGCTGAACTGAACTTCACACTTAATTATATATTGCTGGACCCCTGCCAAAGCAGTTATATCAGGAGTTACCCCCCCCCCTTTGATAGTTACCTTTAACAGCTTATTTCTGCTATACCTGCATCAAAACTAATTTACCTCAATGAAAACCAGGATTAAAATCCACATGTAAGAACGGAAAATGGCACAGGCAAGTCAGCACATTCTCATGAGATCCAGGTGCCAAAACATATCATTTTAATCAGATAAATAAGACAACTCATAGAGATACAGTAACATTTGGCAGTGTGCTGACTTAACACATGACATTCCCCACAGCTTTGGTCAGCACAGCATGATCAGCATGGAGATAGAGATGACGGGATAGCCAGCAAGGAGAGCACAGGAGGCACTCATGACCACCTCAGTAACCTGCTGCAGAACCCTTTCTAGGAGAAGCAGACAACAGAGTTGGAGAGACTTTCTGACCTACAGAACCACAAACTAAAACCTCCACGTGGACAAGAGCCACAGACTAACCAAAACCAAGAGAAGAAAAGAGCACCAGACATGGGCCACAACTGGGAGATGGAAACTCCCTCTAGGTCCCACCATTCCCCTGCAGGACAGGGCTGGGCTGGGCTTCAGCAACCCAACAGTGACAGCACAACTGCCCTTCTTGCCCTGCAAAGCCCCCAGGGTGCCACCTGGTTTGCCAGGTAACCCTGGCAAACAAGGCCAGTCACAAATCCCACTGAGCACGGCTGAGCTCAGAAGTCACACATTCCCACTCCTTCAACAGAAAGAAAACCTTCTCCAGCACAGACCCCGTCTTTCCATTAGGCAATTAAAAATCTCAGATAGAAACCAAAAAGATTCCTCATTTGCATGAGGAAAGAAATGCAAAAATACATGGTTAGAGAAGATTTACATACAGCTGGACACATTGAATCATGGGCAGAGTATCAATTACGAAGAT
>NW_020955638.1:982981-985848 GCF_003031625.1 Empidonax traillii | reverse complement strand
AGTAGCAATAATAACAACGATAGCAGCATGAATAGTAATAACAGCAACACTACATAAGCCATGAGTATTTTTAGTAATGGACTGAAATTAATTACCCCAATAAATTTATAAAGAAACATAATTTTTCCTTTAAAAAGTACAAAGAGATGGATTCTTTATCACTTTTTTTTTAAGAATTCTTGATGTCTAATGTCCCCTGGTGAAGAACTCATCTATTTTGTGTGCCTTGGTAATTTTCTCAAAATCTATAAATTGAATGTGTGCTAGATGCCTATTCAATGTATAAACAAGTAAGTTCCCTGTGGAAGGAGCCAAGTTTCTATTCTGTCCTTCTGAGTAGATCTGGTATAAGATGCTGGTATGCACTATGAAAGGTTGTTCAGGATGTTTTGTAGTTTATTCCTAAGAAAGTACGGAAGAACTATTCTATCCAAATGAAGTTACAGAGAATTTGAGAAAGAGATTCAGAAAAGAGCAAAGTATTTTGACACATTATTGCAGCACCCAGTTTCTGGTCTTTTTAATTCCTATCATCTATGTGCTTGACTGAGATGCTTACTCCTTAGCCTCATGACTACAAAGAATTAAGAATCTGGGAGATGGAGGCAGGAAAGCTATTACACTAATGTGATAGGATTCCAAAGAAAGACAAAGGAATAATGTCAGAAAAGGATGCATTAAGCTCAACTGTTTTGAAGGCTGTGGTAGCTTGTTCATCGCTATGAGAAGGTTCTTATGCCCCAAATGGAATAGAGAGACATCTACATTTTCACAGGTTAAGTGTCAAAGGCAATGGAAATGTGGTATCCAATTTTCATTGTGTTGTTGATTTCTCATCCCAGGGAGTGAAAATTCCTTCAGTGTTGGAGGATTGGACTTCATTTTTGTGGGAAAATATTAAATAAGATATAATTTCATTTAGTTCTATTTTCATACAATTATCAAGTATTTAGGCTCAAAAGAAAAAAAGAATATGCATTAATTATTCATTAACTGGACTCTTATGGAAGTTACCCAAGAGAAAGACTGAAGTTTTTCTAGAACAATACTAAAATAAAATACTTGAAGATTTAATAGAGAGGTGGTAGCAACCTAAATAATTACCCATTATTTATGATCTGTTTCATCTAGTTTCTGTTATCTGATTTCTGTCACAAATTCTTTGTCTGTCAAAGTCTCAGCACATTATTTTAAATGATCTTATTATTATTAAAGTAGAAAATATGACACTCATAACCCAGACTCTTTTACAAACTGAGTTGGCTTCCTTCTGAGTATCAGAGACAGGAATCACAAAATCAGGACTGAAGATACACTGAATAAATATTTCATTCTTTTGATTTGAAAATACATAGGAACATAATTAATCACTTACTAGGGAAAATGGTACAATAAGGTACAAAAAGACAACCTCAAAAATAATAGTCCAGAACAAAATATAAAATATTCTGTAACTGAATCTGAAAAGCATTCTGATATGGATAAGAAATGGTTATGGTTTTGAATCTTTTACAAATAAAAAATGCAAGATACAACAAAAGAATAACAGAGAAAAATTATCTCTATTGAACATACTTTGCAGAAGAACTGCAGCAGCAAGAATTGCTGATCTACATTAGCTCCATGTACACGCATCATGTGCTTAGTCGGCCTGCTACATGTAAAACAAAATTTACTAGATATTAGAGTGTTTATTCCAAGCTGATTTAGCAAATTATAGCTAGTACTAGAACAGTAGACAGCTGGGGCCAATATCTTTCATATCTTTTCCTCCTGACATAAGCTGAGCAATGAATAGAAAGCACATTAGGAAGAATGTATTGCATCTAGCCTCTGTTTTGATATACTAGGGACCATGGCTGAATTAAAGTTAGTAAACACTTTTAAGAAATGAGTCCTTAATGAGCCATAATTAAGATACAGGAAATCAAACCTCTTCTACTTATTGGTGATTAAGTCATTCATAAAAATAGTATTAATGAGCTAAATAAAATTGACACTGTCAAAGAAGCAAATACAGTGTCACAGAGTAGCTCATGTAAAATTCATATCCCTCAAGGAAGCTTTTCTCAGACTTTGAAAAGTCAAGCGTCTTGGACAAAGAACTGAACACACTCACAGTTACTCAGTGTTCTTAAAGACCTGTCTTTCCCAAATGTACCCTCTCTGCCTCTCTTCACTAATCTCGTTGACAGATCCTATACACCACAAAATTCTACCTTAAAGGGATTTAGAAGTATGAACCTCGTGAAACCCCATTGGTAGTGCCATGAAAGGGGTTTTATCTGAGTCTGTATGAGGTGAGGATAAGGGCAAGCTACGGGAAAGATGTACAGAATATCTTAGGATGCTGACAATGACATCCAAATCTATAAGGAAATGTGAAGTGCTGCAGTCTGCATATGACTCCAAAATCAAAGTAGAAATAGGATATTTTGTTTATCCTTATTCCTTCTCACAATCAAGGCTTTTTTTCCCAGGTTTTAAAGAGTAAGATATTAAGTTGAATTTTCTGTGCCCACTGCTCTCAGAGGTCTGTCCTCTCCTTCTGTCCCCTTCAGGAGACAAAGAATTTTCATGGAGATTTTTTAAAAGCTCCCCCTAATCCATCTATCTTCTAATGATTGACGCTGTGTTTTGGCACAAAGTGTGATGTGCCTAAATAAATGTTCCCTTCTTATTTAGAATTTTTTGTTCTTGAGCTGAAATAGGTTACCTACTCTATAAAAACTTAAATAAAATCTTTGTCTCCTTTCTTCTTCCTTATTTTCCTCTTTCTCCTTTCTTCTTTTCTTTTTTCTTTTCTTTTCTTCTTTTCTTTTCTTTTCTTTTCTTTTCTTTTCTTTTCTTTTCTTTTCTTTTCTTTT
>NW_020955638.1:978335-982355 GCF_003031625.1 Empidonax traillii | reverse complement strand
TTTTCTTTTCTTTTCTTTTCTTTTCTTTTCTTTTCTTTTCTTTTCTTTTCTTTTCTTTTCTTCTTTTCCTCTTCTGTTTTTACTTTCCCCTTCCCTTCCCTTTTATTCTTCCCTTTTTCATTTCCCCTTCCCCTCCCTTTGTTTGGGAAACCCCAGTATACCGTAGTGGAATATGCTTTTTTCTAATCAAACATTTTCACCCAAGACTTAATTTTGTTTATTTTAGTGTCTCCATCTTGACATGAGATTTGTATTCAAACTTCTGCTTTAGGAGAAATAGGGATTAAGATCTAGGTTTCCCACCATCCAACTGCTAAGATAGTAGTTCTAACTATCTTAATCTTTTGAGGGGTAGAAAAAGACATCATAATGTGTCATCTTGGATCTGATAAATCATTCCCCAAGGAATGTTTAATTGGCTTTTAATAAGTAAGTTGCATCTATTTGGAAAGGAAAGAAAAAAATAAAGAAGAAAGAAAGAAAGAAAAAGAGTTTTAATTCCAAACAGCTGAATTAATTCAGATACTTTGGATTTACAGCACGTAGATCAGGTAGTCATACCATCATCTTCAGGAAGTTTGAAATAAAATAAAGAAAGAAACAATATCAATCATGTCAAAAAATTCCATAAAAAATCCGCTTTGAATTCTTATTTAAATAAAGTATCAAATATATTTGTTTCCTGTCCTAACTCCAGAGAACCTGATATTTCCTAGGATTTGCATTTTCCATTCTATGACTATTTAAAAGATGACATTTCTTAAGGTCTCTGAAGCTTCATGAAACACAAAGAACATGTATTTCATTAATTCATTGGCACCTTTTCTTCAGCTATCTTTAACAAGAAAAAATATACATTCAAGTACCTCAGTTATCACATGCATACATGTTTGTGTTAGTATTTTCAGATAAAAAAGAAATTTGCACATATGTAAATACAGAATCGACCACCCGGAAGCAGAAGACTTTATAGTTCTATTAAACACACTTTCAAAATGTCATGCATGTAAAGGAAGGTGGGAGGCATCCTCAGAATTTCTTCTCTTGGGCATTAGCAGGATACAAAGTATCACAATCTTTAACATTTAAAACGAAAGAGTAAAATGATTCCTAGATACATCATGGTCACTGGGAAGAAAAGAATCTTAAAGCAAACTGCAAAATAAATCAGACAATTAAATTTTGGCAAGACAATAAATAAATACATACATACATACATACATACACACATGCATACATAACTTAATTCCAGTTGTCAATAAATCATCATTCCCTTTGTATCCATAATGATTTATTTATGAAATTATTTATTGTATATAAATCACACCAAATAGGGAATAGTCACTGCAAATTAGAGAGGCAGGATGAATCTTCCTTTCAAAGTTTTTTGGTAAACTGTTTTAGATTAAACAATGCATGTGTCTCATAACTGTTAGATGTTAACATCTGCAATGTGTATAGTGGATAAGAATGTGATTCACTTTGTATTTAAATATATTTGGCAATCCAGTATTGTAAATTTCTTTTAATTTTTTCTCTTATTATAATATTGACTCTATTTCTTTGCATAAATCTAAACGAGAATGTTGTTCTTCCTTCTCCTCCCATCACCCACACCTCCCCCACCACAAAATAAAAGGTGAAAAAAAAGAATTTTATTTACAAAAAAGAACAACTCACAGGGGAGAAAAGTAACAAAGCAAAAATAAGTGAAGCCCTAAGGCCATTCCAACTTCTCCTAGTCATCTAGGTGAAGATTTTCAAAAGATGTCAAGGCTGTTGACATGAAAATTATATTAAAAAGTATTGAGGTACCTTTAGATTTCTTTGAAAAAGCCCCTCATTTTTTACATTAGTACCAAGATACAGAGAGAATTAAAGGAACTTACATATCAATGCCTAGACCTTGTGTTTGAAGACAGTGCTAGCCCCTTCCTCTGAGTGCAAATTCCCAGTAGCAATGCTTTCTTGTATTAAAAAGACAGTCTCTCCCCTTCATTTTAACAAAAATCAAAACAGAATCATATAAATTATCAGAGCCTGCAGGGAAAAAAGTACTCTCTTGCAATCCCGTGTAATACATTGGCTTGCAAGAGTGATTCCTATAGTGCCCATGTTTCTCGCTCTTTATTATGTATATTATTTTTTTAATACTTGTCACAATAAACCTGTGTTTTTCTATTCCTGATTTTTATTAAACCCCTTATTTTCTTGTTTCCTTGTCCTGTTGTCTTTGCAGTTAGCTTTTTAGATTCATTACTCAAGCACTACTCTGTAGCATTAGAAAGAGAACAAACTTCCTTTTAGTTTAATGCTGCAAGTTCACACTAATGTCCTTGCCTGGGTTTTTATCTTCCTTGAACAGGTATCAGTTCCTGAGGATTAACTCTGCCTGACCTGCTAAAGGTTGAATTAGGCTGCTGATGGCTTTGGTTGTACTTTATTCACTTACAGGAAAGCCTCTGGAATTAAACCACAGCCTCACTGAACAGAAGCAACATGTTTCAAAAAACGGCAGATGATTTGAGGGAAACAGTCAAATTTGAGTAGCAAGTGCTCTGTTTATATTTTATATAAGGACTTGAGTGATTTTGTCCTGTAAGAATAAAGGTAGAGCAATAAAGAGAAAGGCTTGGACAAGACACTGAAGGACATCAATAAATTTCTGCTAACGGCTTTGCTCTTTGTCTTTATTGACTTTTGCCTTTTAACCTGCAGTTAAGCTACACTTGAATGCCCATCTTTTGAGCTAGTTTCTCCATGGCAGGATGAGACAAAATGTTTCTCATAATGCCAGGAAATACAGTGCAGTAGTTTGTACGAATGTATTTCGTGAATAAATTAACTGTCCTTTATGCAAATACTCCATTTAATAACAATGGCAGAATTATTGAACTTGAAGTGTTTCTGATCATCTAATCCAGATATAGCCTTCCAGACATGGCGTAACTTCACTATGAAGCCTGAATATTCACAAGTATTCACAAGTCTTGACACCTAAGATTATTAGGAGAGAAATAGATATGTAAACCTAATGACAGTCATTGTCCACTGGTTCTTAACGTGAGATCTTTTCAGATTCCTGACCACAGGCTGCTAGACTGATATCCCAAGGTTTACTTCAGGTAAACTGAACAGTGCCAGTGAGGCTAAATATATCTTACATGTATGTACATCTTGTCAATATGTTATTTGAGCTTTGGTAAACCAGCACAGCTCCCTTGCAGGAGTTTACTTGAGTTGTAGTGTTACTGTCCTATTTGTGTGCTGAATGGGAAGATTTCTGTCAAGGATGTCAATGGAAAACTGCTCCTTGTTTTACTGAAACAGGTTATGTTTTGGTCATGGAATGCCATTGTGTAGAGAGAAAATAGATGGGGCTAATAACATACAGAACTTGATGTTGTTTACTTGTATGAAAAGAGAAATCCATAAAACATATGTAGCATTTCTTCCATGCATCAGTGTTTACTTACAAAGAATTCATGGGGAAATTTTTGTGAGGAAACAAACTAGTTTTTTTATTCCCTTTCATACATCTTGCAAAACTTTTCTCATCAGTCAGACATGTTGCAAAAAGCTTCCTGGTTGTGTTTGGTAGATTTTGTTCTTGATTTTTATAATTCTGTGAGCTTTAACTTCTATATTTTTTTATTTCTGTACACTTTTACTTTTTTTTTTAATTTATATAAATAGCACAGGCATTTTACATGAAGTTTCTGTCTTAAACCATACGGTGCAACCACTACTTAGGATTTCTCATCAGTCTGGGTATTCTTTTAAGAAACTTGATCATTCCTTGCACTCACCTCAAACTGAAGGTAGTCACTGTGAATGTTTAGCTCAACAGGCATTTTTTTTTCACAGCTTCTAAGCACGGCTAACACACATGTTTTAGTCAAACATCATTTATCAGGACCAGAACAGAATAAACTGCAAGCGCTGAAACTCTGTGGTCTGCATTATATAGAACATTAGACCAGATGAATTTAGACCCCTTTTGGCTGTAAAATCTATAGA
>NW_020955638.1:946385-977714 GCF_003031625.1 Empidonax traillii | reverse complement strand
GCTCAACAGGCATTTTTTTTTCACAGCTTCTAAGCACGGCTAACACACATGTTTTAGTCAAACATCATTTATCAGGACCAGAACAGAATAAACTGCAAGCGCTGAAACTCTGTGGTCTGCATTATATAGAACATTAGACCAGATGAATTTAGACCCCTTTTGGCTGTAAAATCTATAGATTGTGAAGAATAGCTCTCACAAAGTCCTGCAAAAATTCCTCCATTTTTCATTCAAAACCTCATTATCTGGGATGAAAAAAATGTCCCAATATAACACATAGTTAAAATAAAATTAATATAATGTTATATCTAAGTATTGAAACTGTATTTCTGAAAGTGTTAAACTAATGAATTAGGTGCAAATGGCAAAGTTTTGGTAGCAGAGAGGGAGAGGTAAGAGGGGATGGGGCTGCAGGGATGGCCTCTGTGGGAAGAGGTCGGTGCCAGACACTGCCTGTTCCAGCTGTCTCCATGGTCAACACATCTGGTGGCACCTCTGAGAAAATGTACTTAAGAAAATAGAGAGGAAGAGGGTACAAAAAGTGTGGCAACAATAAAGGAAATACCGAGGTCAGAGAAGGAGAATGAACCTCTTCATGGTGGAGTAGATATATACTGTGGCCTGAGATATTCCTGCAGGATGTATGTTCCACACAGAGACAATGCAAAAGCAGAGGAAAAGTCTGTTGAGGAAGGAGAAAGAGAAAGAAATTGCTGTGTACTTACAGTAACACACGCCTCACCAAACACAGATCCCCCCTGAGCTGCTCACGGTGGTGAGGTCAATGTGAAGAGAAGGACCTGAGAAGAGTGCGAAAAAGTGTTGATTTAAAGTTTATCTTCTTGTTTCTCATTATGCCTGGATAAATTGAATTACTTTCCCTAAGCTGAGTATGCTTTGCTTGTGACAGTGAATTGTAACAATCTCCCTGTCTTTATCTTGACTCAACAGATTTCTCGTTCTGTTGAGGAGGGGGAGTATGTAAGTGGTTGGGTGGACATTTGGTTGTTAACTAAGGCTAACTGACCTCATCTATGGATGAATCTTAAAATATTGATAAAAAAGGCTTTCAGCTCTTAGCATACCGGAAGATTGAATCCATGTCATAAACATCAAGCATTTAAGTAATTAGAGAAAAGGTAATTGAATAACAGTCACTAAGTGGTATTAATGAGTGTGACAAGATTACTGAATGGACTTTCAAGGATCATACTGGATGATGACTAACACTTTCAGAGTATTAGACTGTACAGGAACTATATACAGGAAGAACCACATGACAGTAGAAAGCAGACAGAATTAAATAATACAAAGTGAAGGTTCACCCAAAAAAAAAAAAAAGATCTCAAAAAACTCTCTGGATATTATCAAGTGGAAACTCCAAGTTCCAAGAAAATGATCAATACAGCTATAAGGGTCAAGGAGCTCCTTCTTTGTGAGAAAAGAATAAGTTTTTATGATGTACAGTTCACCGCAAAAACAAGTGGAAAAATTCCAGCTCATCTTTGTATGATGGTAATAGTTTTAGACTTACATGGCAAGAAGAGAATTTAATTTCTAGGGCGTGTCTACAAAAATATGTGCATGGGTGTATGCTCACATTACACCAGCCAGATGCTGTCCAGCTATGTTAGAGAAGTGCTGTTCCTGAGATAATAAGATCAGCTGAAATGGTGAACTTAACTGTCTTGGGCATGATACTTACACATGTAATTAGGCTGGAGCTTGCTTCAAATCAGAGTACAGGTGTTACAAGCTGAAACCTGTTTATGCACAAAGGTGCAGTCATGAAGACGTGGACATAGATAGAGGCAATTACTTCTGTGCACAGGTTCATGTGGATAATTTAAGACAGAGAGTTCTGAATTTCAAACTTGATTCAGTCCACTCTTCCATCCTTCTTCTGCAATACGTTGTACATAAAATCTGATGTCAACACTGGAGAGAAAAAGCTTAAGCCTATTTAAGTGTTTTTAATAAGGAATGAATGTGTAGTTAGCTGTAGGAGGTAGCTGGGAAAAATTAAAATTATCAGATTAAAATCTTGAAATCTCTCTTTATTTATTTTCCCAATGGGATTTTTCAACTTCTTTTCTTTACAGAGAGCTCATGTAATGATTCTAGTTATTGTCTTAAATTCAGGTTTCCTACTTTTCTCTTAAAATGCATTAATTGTCATGAATATGTGTGTGCATACAAAATGAATGAATAAGGGAGGTAGGATTACAATTCTGCATCTTCATATGCAGAGAGTGTCATCTTCATGTGGGGCAGAGAGTGTCAGCTAGTGGACCTGTTCTCCAGGACTAAGAAAATTCTTCCCTCTGCACTTCTCTGCACCTACTCAGCAGCTACAGTGTGGGCAAACACTGCATGATCCAGATCCTTCTTTCTGCTCTAATGAATAAATTCCCTACTTCCCATTTGTTTGTTTTGGGGTTTTTTTTAATTATTATTTTTATTTTAATAATGGTAAGCAACTCTGTCATCCTTGTTTTGGTAAAGGAACATACACCCTGTTTCATTCTGCTCTAATCATGATAACTACTTATATGTTCTTTATATGCTTTTCTTATGCTGTCTCTCTAAATATATACCAGTTAAATCTCAGTTAATTTCAATGTATCTTCCCTTAAGTGCCTAGGGAATGATCAGCTTTCACGTAACTTTGTTTATGGCAATACTTATGAAGGTATATTTTTCTGAATCATTTTGATTCAGTAATCAGTTTAAGCTGAGAATACAAATTGTATTTTCTGTAGACTTTATAATGTTTCCCAATTCTGTATCATGTTTCTCCATTCTAACAGCATCGTATATTGTAGGAGATCAACTCAGCCAAATGGGGGTAGGTAAAGAGGAAATAGCTTAGAACTTGTTGGGAAATTTTCCTCTACTTTATATCTCTGCTCTATCTAAAAAACTACAGACACACATATACGTATAACTTATGAAATAAATCCCATGTATATCTAGAAAAATGGAAACAGCTTTTAATCCTTAATCAGTTTTTTTCCTTTTTGACCTTGGTCTCTTACACTCCATCCAATAAATTCAGCTGGATCCTATTTAAGAAACTGCCAAGTTTGCTATAATTTCTTTCTCATGTCATCATTTTTTCATTAAAATATACCCACCCAAACCAGACTGCTATTTTGTTTTTCTCTTACTGTTTCTCAATGCTTACAAGTGGATGATATAAGAAATCACAATTCAAAACATCTTATTTGTTATCTCAGCCTTGTTCACTAAAAATTTTAAGGTTAATTAAGCATTACAAACAGTAAATAATAATGCATAAGAAAGTAGAGAACTGAATATATTTAACAGCAAATAGCCTTTATTTACATTCCCTACTTCTTGCCAAAAAAATAAATCCAATAATTGTTATTTTGAGCATTTCAGTGACACATCTTATAAAATGTTGATTTTAAAACCAGAAGACTAAATTTTCTGTGTTTTGCGAATAATACAGTCAAACAGATATATGTGTGTGTATAATTATGTATACACATGCAAGAATATACATATATAGTTTCACATACAAACACTCACATATACTTACAGAGATGGCTTTGCCGGGGTGGATCCAGATATGCCAATATGACACTAGAGTATTCCAACATAAGAACTAAACCTTTCCACACAGGGATAGAATACAAGCAAAACTAAGTTTTCTGATTTTTATACAAGGATTCCCAAATTTTCATATCAGTACTCCTATACAGAAAAGATATATAATTTAGAGTATGCTGTAGATTTTTGAAACCAAAAATTAATTTTTTTCTGTTTTATGTATTGCAAGAATAGAGACTGAAGGCTTTGATACTGTATTAGAGTACTTATGGACACTTTTTCCTAGTGTATCTTTATTTATCTGACCAAATCAGGCCGTGATTTCCTGTTGTTAAGAAGGATTAGCTATTCTTATTTCTGGCTATTGTACCTTGCTGACAATAGGGGATCACTAAATAAATAAAAGTTACAGTCTCAGTAGTCTGTTTATATTAACATTAAATGTTTCAGGTTCTGTGTTATGAAAAAATCTGCATGGTCCTTAGTGTCCTTAAATCAAAGTAGATTATAATTTACAAGATCACTTGTCACAGACCTGTACAGACTACAACTAATATACTTTTTATAAGCTCTTGCTTGGTTCTGTTCCCCCAAGTCTGGCTTCAAGCTTTTGAGAATGACACCACAAATATTTTTAATAGAGTGTTTACTGTATAAAAATGATACCACATTGTCCCAAAGCATTTTCTTATAACAAGTATACAAATGTTTTCAAGGTTTTTTTATGCCTGCAATTGGCACAAATGCTTATAGTCCACAGTAACTGTTATGTTGGCAGTTTATATTTAAGCTTTCTGGATTTAATCTGTTTTTATTGAGAAAACCTTAATTTAGAATTTGTATGTGAAAGTTCTAGGCTTTTGTTTTTTAAATTTTCATTATTTATACAATATTACTTTTCAAGATTGCACAAAAAAAAACACTTTATGGTATGTCGTAAACATAGACTAAAGGCTTTAGTTTTATAATTTTCTCAAAGAAAATAATTTTTAATTGTACTATCTGTCTTACTGTGGAGTTAAACTGCCCTTGAGAAAGTGATTTGAATGTACGCTTCAGAGTCCAAAATAAATGTACATAAAGGAAAAAAAATCAAAGCATATAAACTAAAGCTAAATTGTGAGACATTTAGTGTTACCAATCAGTAATTGTATTCTAAAATGTGAATGATATCACATCAAAAATATTATTGACCTACCAATATTTTCACAAACCTTCTGGATTGTATGGCACCTTTCTTTTTTTTTTTTCAGGTGCTGTAAAGTTCAGTGGGAAGACAGTAGCAGTTTTGAAAGAAATGAAGCATTTTCCAGCCTCTATATTTTGAAGCTCTGATAGGCTTCTTTCCATCTTGTTTTAGAGCAATTATTTCTCTCTATAACAAGGTGAAAAGACTAAGGGACACAGTGGTTCCCTAGTCATAAAAAGACTCAAGTTCACTGTAATGTTCTAGCCATAAAATAACCACTAAATCAGAACACGCTACAGAGTCATTCCCAGCAGTTTGCAGATGGAACTTGGAAGGACAGAAATAAACTTTATATTCAGTCTCAGTGTTCTGAACCATTAAACTCATGGGCAAATTCTCTTATTTTCTCTTGTCTGTTTATTTCTAGCTGAGGCACAGGTTTGTTGTTATCCCTTTTATTGCTTCATTTGCCCTCATTTCAAATAAGATATCACTGTGAAAAAGCAAAGGATGCAGAAAAAAAAAGAAAAAAAAATACATTTTTGCTGGACAAATTATAGTTGGCACATCAACGTACTGCAATCCATTACACATCAAAGCATCTTAAATTTTCTATCCAGTATATAAAAGCTGGTTTAACAAAGTGAATTATCAGCCAATATTTGTCAAACCCCCTCAATACCCAGAGATTCAGTGAAAATTTGAGAAACATATATATTTTTCTATCTATCTACCTCTATCTATCTATCTGTTTGTCTGTCTATCTATCTATCTATCGATCTATCGATTATCTATCTACCTATCTGTATCAGCTGGCTACTGTGTTGAATGTTTTACTGTTGTCTATTTATAAGTATCAGATCAGGGAACTTTTGCTTACACCAACAGACTGAAAAATACTTTGCAGTACACAATTTTATAGTAAGTGAGAAAACTCTGGCTTTAAGACCAAAATTCAGAGCACATGCATGAATATAAAAGCTATACCTTTTTCCCACCACAGCCTTTTCCTGGTTGTTAGTGTAATGGCATGAGCAGCCTCCATGCAAAGTATTTGCTTCTGAAGACTTCCTTGGCCACAGGTTTAGTTGTGTTCAAATGGCTAGTAAGTGTCCACAAAGTTCTCACAGCTTTTAGCTGAGGGGTTCCCTCTAGAATGGGCTAGGAAACTTTTTTTTTTTTTAATTTTTGAAAAAACTGCTAATAGAATAAAATTATCATAAGTTTATTGTCCAAAGTACAAGAGAGAAAAATGGGCAACGTATTAACATGGGAAAATGACATGCTATGAAAATTAATGAAGTGACATTATTGTACCAGTGCTTTTCAGGACATATTTTTGTTTTATTTATTCTGTCTTCTAAAAAAGTAAGAAGGCTAGGGTATAAACAGGCTTATGACAGATGGCAGGACAAAGCATCTGGTTTCAGAAATATGATTTCAACCACATTACGAAAGCACATTATCTGCATATTTGTGAGGCCTCTAAATTGTAAAGTAATTATAGAGCTTAACATTATTTGTACCTTTTTCATGGCCTTTTTTGTGGTTTTGTGGTTTCTTCGAGTCTTTTGGACAAATTTCATCTTACATTTAAAAGCTGTCCATCTGATATTTACACATTTCAGATTCACTCTGTTATATGTTCTCTCTACAAAAAGATATGAGACAATCGTTAACAAATTCTAAGATGATTACTTGACTGAAATGAGCAGTCAGTAAAAATTATTCTCTCATATGAAACTGCTACCTAGACTTGTAAAATGCTTATTCAGCTGCTGAGATGGTGGATAATAAGCATGGATCAGAGAAATACTGTGCATACAGACAATCACAACAAAACAGATTGTGAGTTGAAAGAGCTGACCCAGATGAAAAGTCTAGTTTAGTTTTAAAAACGATCTGACTAGATGATGGCACTAATAGTTATAAGGTCAGAAAAATGCAAAAAAAAAAAATACTGAAACTACTTGTAAAGTTATTACTTCAAGATCTCAAAGAGGTTATAGCAATATATTAAATCACATATAAAACTTCTTATATCATGCTAAGCATTAACTGATCTGTGAACTGCTTACCACTTCCTTACCACCGTAGGCAAGATGTGTCCTCTCATAAACTTTCTGAACTCCCTCTAAAGTAGGTCACGGACCCCACATGCAAATGCTTTAGTGTGACATTACTTTTTCAGTACGTACTTTGAACAAGCACAGTAACATCTAATGGCAATCAGTTTGGATTACACCTATGCTATATTTGGTTATACACAAAACCAGAAAAATTACATGGCTTATGTCTACACTTGAGATAGACGAAGTGCATAATGAAGTCTTTTCCCTCCCTAACATTCCTGTTCTAACAGCTGAGATGCATCTTCTCTGAAGTTTCAATTCTTTTTCTCTGTCTTACTTATTTCTTCTATGTGAAGTTTTTTCACACACTCATCCTGCTGATTGACCCAAATACACTGCAGGCAGTGTAAGCCAGATTTCGCTGGCTAGCATAGAGGTATCTAGTCTTTTTCTTCTTGGGTTAATAGCAAATGTACCTGGGGAGTAT
Organism: Empidonax traillii; assembly: GCF_003031625.1. Classification (NCBI taxonomy): domain Eukaryota; kingdom Metazoa; phylum Chordata; class Aves; order Passeriformes; family Tyrannidae; genus Empidonax; species Empidonax traillii. The sequence goes on along the minus strand of NW_020955638.1, from coordinate 970,390 downwards.
TGTCTTTATCATCAGGTGTTGTACTAGAAAGGTACAAAGATAGAGTAATTTTTTTGTGCTGTGACCTACTCATAGATGAGTTCTGTTTCTTTGCTTTGGAAACCCGTTCTTATGTTACCAGTTGAATATATTTGTCCCATTCATGAGCTTTGGGCACTGTTTACAAAGCACACATGCTATAAATATAACAAATAAAACATAAATACATAAAATTGAAATTCATCCATTTCCCCACCTCATCGGATTATCAGTTATTCTTCTTTGCTCTACATATATTTATCTCTCTTTTTCACTTAAAAATCTGATATTATTTAGGCATCAGAAAAAAATGCATTTTGCTTTTCAAATAGAGAAGATGGTTCTCTGAAATCTGTAACTATTAATTTGTCTTCTGACTTTTGTGTCTGTTTCTGTGTGCAAAAATGTTTTTGAAAATATGCTTAATGTTTTAGATAGGGTATCCTAATGTCATTATAAAAATCCTAACCTGTAAGGCAATCTTATGAGACGAATCATGCTGATGTTATTATGGCTTAAAACGGATAGCAAGAGCAGCCTACAATAAAATATTATTGAGTTAATTCAAATTCTATATTTCTAAATGCTTTCTGACTAAATGTAAGGATTTCTTATTTTCAAGACTGAAGAGCAGAGTCAAAGTCCAGTTTCTGTCCATGCTTTAAAGAAAGCATAAATAGCAGTGGTTATTGCTGATGCAATTTTCCTACTGAAATTATGTAATACTATCCAAATTGTGTAAAGTTTTTTAAGTTCTGTCTCAGTGTTAGTATAATGTTAACTTAAATGCTTAGGCTCTGACTCATTGGATGTAACAAATAGCATTTAAATTTCTTAGTATATTTTCAGTGCTAGGAACAAGTATTTCTTTTGTGATATTGTCTAAATTTAGTTCATTAATTTCCCACTGAGCAGAGGAACATTTCACTGTTTCTTTAAGTGCACTGGAGTCTTGCAAGAGTATAGAAATGCATAACTAAAAGAAAACCCTCCATTCTTTCAGGAGAGTGGTTGCTAAGGACATGCTGTTTTGTATAAGCACTTAATGCATTACTTGGGGAGGGGCCCAAGGGTTTTTTGGGGTGTTGGGTTGTGCTGATTTTGGCTGAAGTAGAGTTCAGTTTCTTCATCCTAGCTAGTATGGGGCTGTGTTTTGGATTTGTGTTGAAAACAATGTTGATAACACAGGGATTTTTTTAGTTACCACTGAGCAGTGCTTACACAGAGTCAAGGCCTTTTCTGCTTCTCACTGCACCCCACAGTGACTGGTGTTGCAGAAGACTCTGAGAGGGGACACAGCCAGGACAGCAGACCCCAATTGACCAAAGGGATATTCCAGATCACATGGCGTGCTCACCAATAATACTAGAGGGAAGGCTAGCTAGGGAGTGGCTGCTCAAGAACTGGCTGGACATAGGTTAGTTGGTAGTGAGGAATTGTTTTCATTCCCATAGATTGTTTTTCTTTGATTTTATTTACCACTCTGTGTTATTTCCTTTTTATTACAATGTATTCTTATCCATATTGGTGTTGTGATGATGATTATTATTATTGTGGCTACTTCTATTAATTTTTTTAAAGAATTTCAATTATTAAACTGTTCTTATCTCAACCCATGAATTTTCTCACGTTTACTCTTCTGATTCTCTTCTCCCCACACCGCTGGGAGAAGAATGAGTGAGCTGTGTGGTGCTTAGTAGCTGGATGAAGTTAAACCTCAACATGGGTATTTATTTATTTGATTTTCAGCTGTTTACTGACATTGGTGATACTGAGAGTTGTTGATGTTCAGCATTTCTGAAAACCAGGTCAGGCATATTGAAACCCTTAAATGCGGAGTAACGTGTCTATTGCTGACTGTTAGTTGACTCTTATATAAATGCATTTAATTCTGAAATTTCCTGCCTGATTGTTTTAAGGCACAAAACCCTTGAGAGGGAAAATATGAAAATTTTTTGAAGCTCAGTAAAAGATGTGGAAAGGCTGCCATCAGCATACAACCTTATCAAGAGCTTGTTAATACCCATTTTTTCTGCCTTGACACCACAGATGTTAATCCTAACTTTTTCTTTACTTTCCAGTGGTGCTCTAGGTTTTTCATAGACTGAAGGAAATCACAAGTTCTCTGAAACTTGAGACCTTTGTAGTCCAGATGCATATGAGGAATCTGTAACCTCAGTCTTTATCTCAGGAAAATGCCTCGTGCTGTCTTAATTAAAATAAGTAGAAAAATTTCCACTGACCTCACTGGAAAACAGGTAGGTCATTTAACAATTTGTCACCAACATGCTAAGTTGAGAAACACCTTTTTCCTCATTCTGTCCTTAAAGCAATAATTGTGTTAAGTTCATGAGTAAATCCATATTCATTCAGGCCAAGGAAATAGAGAATGAGTGCTTCATCTGTGATCTCATTGATTGAGAATGGAAGAGCCAGCTGGGTTAGTAAAGTAATTGATTAGAACACTGTGAGTGTACATTTTGTTATGTAGGTCAGTAGAGAAGGGAGTGTTATCACTCATTTTGTTTACTTAGGCACAATACACCCTCTAGGTGCATTGAGTACTAGAAAGGGTTTTTAGCACTCAAACCCATTATAGAGTCTATTCTTGTCCAAGGCAACAGTAGCTCCAGTCACCAGCCTGCTCAGACCACTACTGTTCATTAATACTGCTGGCATTGCTATTGGTTGTTTTGTCTTCCCATGCCTGTCGGTATTAAATGCAATCTCCCCAGGACCTAATAGTGCTTTTTAAGATAGGTTTTTATATTCAGCATATGTACTGCATCATTGCTACTTGGTCTTCTCTAAAGAAAATTAAAACATGAAACTAGCTCATCATATGATACAAAATACAGTGCTGAGGGTTACTCTGTTAAGACATGGCTCCCTGTACCATGGGTTGAAATTTTTCACTCTAGATGTTTGAAAGTGGCTTGGTAACTCTCAACTAAAGAACACTCTCTGAATTACTGGAAGAAATACAGTATGACCTAACATTTTATCTTTCTTTTCTACAGTACATCAAGGAGAATGTATTACAAAGCAGAGGAGAGATGTCTCCACTCTATCCTATGGTTTGACCCTTTAAATCATGGGCTAACATTCATTATCCTGTCAGCTTAAGGAAAATCTGGTATAGACCAGCTCCTACTGTGCTGTTAACTTTGAGAATTAGTAAAAAAGGAAAAGGTCCCTCCTTCTCTTTCAAGTTTCTTCATGCTAATATATCTGTTTCTTGGTCAAAGACCTATAATTGTAAAGCACTGACATTACCTTCCTGTTAGTTAGATGCTAAAATTATTATGGCTTATTCACCCGAGTTTAGAATGACCACCACAGTCCACTGTCATCTAGATCAGGCAGGATTATGTTGATGTCAGTCCTGATAGTTAAGATAGACTCTACACAAGAGAGAATAAATTGTCTAATGCTTGTCAGAGCTTACTCTGTTACATATAGTTTTCTGAAACTATCACACTTTGTGTCACACTCTTTGTGTATCCCTTTGCTGTTCCTGCAGTGCCTCATTTCATACCAGTTTTGTTACACTTTTTTTTTAGCACAGAGTTTTTATATCAGTCACTATGCTACAGAGGTGAGGCATTGATCTTCCAGAAACCAACCAACCAGCTCCTCTTGCAGCTTTACCCCAGCTTTGTGGCCATAGGTGTTTACAGTTAAATCAGGTATTCATTATTATCTCAATTTGGGTTATCCAAATCTATAACTTAAACAAAGACATGTCTGTACTGTAAGTCCAAGAAAACTAGCAAGAAATAAAATCACCAGATTAAAGTGGGTGAATGGTTAGATTATTACATCCAGTCCTGCCCCCACTCTACTCCCTTCCTCTTCCCTCCTGCCGGCTCTCTTCTCCCTCATTTCACCCCCACTCTACCACACTCGCAATACTGAGTTCATCTTTTTGCAAGCATAAAGATTAAACAAAGCTTTGAAGAGTCAAATTATCATTATCATTAAGACATGCCTTTGATCTTAGCCAACATGTGATCTCTCAGAGTCTCCTATTCCATAGATATGCTCCACTCACTTCCAGAGAACCTTCATTATCTCAAATGAGAAGGCAGTTCTAATATGGCCAGTGCATGAAATTATGGATTGGATATATAGGCAGCTAACTGTGACCATGAAATAATGCAAAATAATTAAGTAATAGCACAGTCTGTCAGATGTGTAAACTGTTGAAAAGCACAGCTCTCATGCAGTGCTCACTCTGTAAGAGATAAAGTATTCCAATACCATTATATGGATCTATGAGTGTCACAGACCTCCTTGATCACCAAGTAGTCTCCCCTGTCAGCAAAGGAAACAATTCCATGCAATCCTTTCTGTAAAACTCATACCAAAAATGCTTTACAGATAAGCACAATAAATGTAATCTGTAGAAGAAACAAATAAAATCAAAGTAATATGTAGTTTCCTGTTATTCTAAAGCATTTGCTTATACATCAGATTATAGAAGAGACTAGTGAAAGGAGATTACAGAAATTACGAGTTGAAAAGTAGCTTTACAAACCAGGTATTTAAAGCTGTGCATTAAAGACTTTCGAACTTTATAGTGATGTATTCCTTCAGGGAGAAAGAATTTAAAAATCCGGTATGAAGTTTAAAATTGCTCAAGTACCACTGAATTTGATGTGTGTGGAGATATGGTGCATTAAGTTTTGAAAATACACTTCTTAAATTAACTATAGGTGCTTCTGTGATCTGCTCTTGCTTCCTATCAGACATGCTCATAAGCACTAGTTTTCTTTGTTTTAAAGAAAAGCTGTATTTTTTTGCAGAGCTGTCATAAGAATTAAGATTCTTCAGATTTTTTATTTCATGATGATCTTTCTTTTCTAGTTTAAACATCTACTGACCAAAGTGACTACCTTCTTTATAATTCAAATAATTATAAATTCCTTTACTAGTGCTGCAATTGAGGGTTCTCATCACTTTTTACTTTTTTTGTTTTGTTTTGTTTTATTGCTATCAAATGATGTAAAGTACTGTTCAAACTCACAGTGTGTCTTTCAAGTTGTCTAAATGTTTGAACATATCAAGAATGTCAGAAGAGAGAGATAGAAACCATACACCTGGAAAGTTTTAGGTTTCCCTCTTCCTTTTTGCATTGCAGTTCACACTTATTATTTCATGGAAAAATTATTGGCAATTTACAATCTGATCCAAAAGGAGCAGCTATTTTTAACTAAGTACCTATCATGCAAATTGTGCATCCATTTATAAAGCCCAGCACAATGCTATTCTACATTATAGACAGAAAGCCTCTGTCCTGGGTTATTGAACTTTTGAAACCTATTATTACCAAAGTGACACCCTAACCATTTGACGTTAGGGTCAAACTTCTTAGAACTCTCTTTCCAATACTTCTTCTATTTAGAAGGATACTGCATAACAGCTGGTAAGTCTAGAAGGCAACTGTGGAAGTAGAAAAATAAAGTTAGCTCTTTTTTCTTCTTACAGAAGTTGCTTAGTGATTTCTTGCATCAAGTCAATACTACAGTTTAAAAATATGTGGATATTTCTTATTCAAAACCACCATGATTTTCTTTTTAAAACCTAGTTTATACATCATGGATCCTCATTTTTATCATCAATTATATACAATATAATTCAAATGTCCTAATTATGATTCTCTTTCCTTCTTCCATCTTGCAAATTTCTCCTTAGTGCTGTTTGTTTTACTCAAGGTCACTGGTCATATATCGAAACTGCATTTATATAGAATAAATAATAAACATGATTAAATGTGATAAAAAATAATGTGAAGATATGGGCACTCATTATCATTAGGGATAAAATATAAATTTGTGGGGTTTTTAATACTTACATATTCATTTGACTAAAGACTGTCATAAACAAGCAAAATGGTGATTGTGACATCCCATTTGTTTGTTATCATGTGTTTCTTAATCAAAACAAGTAAATCTGTGAAACTGTTGGTATGGTGCCTTTTTATTAGCTTTGTTAAACGTAAACTCAAGAGTTTGAAACAAGTGGTCTGGAAAGAGACCAGCCTGCGTGTCTGACATGCCCACAGTAATTAGCTCCAAAGCTGTGTAAAATGTTCGACTGCAGCAGAAGAATTTTAGCTTTTTTTCATCTATTGTTTTCAAGGGTAACATGTCAAAGCTTAGCACTTTATTTTGGATTCAGTTCAGTTGGCCCACAACCACCTAAATTTCCACTTTCCAATCAGTTACAATCAAATGCATGAGAATGAGTTATGTAGTTCAAGATGAAATAAAATCGATAACCTTACCACTGGTCAAAATTTTGATTTAGTCAATATTTGGAAATATATTATTTACCCTGAAAAAAATGTGTGAACAAAGAAAAAACCTAGTTAATAAAATGCAAGATATATTGTTTTAAACAGTACTTATTCATGCATCAATCACTCTTGTACGAGATTTTTCTACAAAATTCAACTAATATCTTTAAAAAATAATAAAATTTATTTGTTTTAGATCAGAGTATTTTATTATGCTTCATGACTTGTAAATGTAAAGACTTTGCTTAGCAAGTCACCTAGAAAAATAACACATGCACATAACATTCATATTTGTGAAGATTATAAGAGATTATATAAATGTATTTGTGACTGAATTTTAGAAGTCACTGTGACTTATGAAGAAAAACATGTCAGAAATATTTTTTATAGATATTAATAAGTATAAAGAGAAACTTCATGGACTCTCCCTTTTATGGAGAATCAGAATATAAAGAAATCCATAAAACATAGGATGAAGTTAATAAAAAAAAGATGTAAGTTCATAAAGATGATGATTATAACAACTCTTACTGGGAATCAGACAGCAGTTGCCTCATTTTCTTTCTCTCAAATAGGCTATTTTAAAGTGCTAAAGCCAGTGTCTTTGCAGGTGTCCTTTAAAAAAAACCCACCATTATTACTGAGAAGTATTTAAATAATGTGATAAATGTTTATTTACAGCAAATTTCCTTAAAAAGTATGGTCTAGAAGAGAGAAGAAACAGGAGAAACAATAAAAGAGAAAAAAATAATCTTGCTTTTCCTGGTTTTTTTTTTTTGTTTCTACCATATGAATGATTATCAGTTTTTGTGCTTAGACTGTTTCTCATGTAATTACTCTCGCAATTGATATTTAAGGGAGAAATCTAAGTGGGTCTCCTTTACAGCCAAAGTCCTCTCAGCTGTAGGACTAGTGTACAAAATGGATCAGATGACAGGTATATTCTTTCTTTTCATTACTAATTTTAAAAGCAAAAAACCCCATGTCGGAACTGAGTAGCCCAAAGTCATGCCTCAAAACTTCAGACTTCGATGCCATATTGTTGTCATAAATGTGTGAAATACTTTCCTACTGCACTCTTAGCTCTATCTTCTGTTAAAACTAACCTGCAATTTTCCTGAAATCTAAGGTTTCAGCTCCTGGCCAGCACCTCTAGACAGGCCGCCTTTTGCGAATAAGAAAGGGAAAAGTTTATATCAAAGCACTAAAATGCATGTCCAAGCACCTGGTCTAGACTTGAAAACCTTAAGCAGTCTGAAGATTTTAATACATCTGCACAGCCTCTTGAAAGATTATCTGAAGGGTTATAAAACTTCTAAACTTAAAAATGAGGAGCAAAATATCAAAGAACAGGAAATACAGTGATAAACAATATAAATATTGGAAAAAGCAAAATACTACATATTAATCACTTTTCTTTAGGTCCTATTCACATCAGAGAAATGGTTATTTTTTGTTCTCAAACAGAGGAAGTAGGCGGAGTCACTTCTTAAACATTCATGGTCATTTCCATTTTTCTTAACATTTTGAAATTACAAGCAGAAGTTTTTTCTCTTAGACTTGGGAAGGATTTCCCTGAAGAGATCTGAGGGAATTATTTAAGGGATTTATTATTTTTTTTCCCAGTATGCTACACTTACACATACCTAAAGGTTAAAGCTTCATTTGGCTTTTAAAAAAATTTTTTCTTTAAATAATTTTATTTAAAAATACTATTTCGTTAAAAATGTATATATAAAATTCTTTTTCAAGGCTAAACCATCACCCAACAGTGAAATAATATTAATTTATTAATTTTTAAGTTCCTGCAAAAACTTTGGGAAAATATACATCAGGTTGATTAAAAAAATATATATTCTTTTTATTTATTTGTCTTGCCAATGAAATAAAGTTTTAAAAAATAATTTTTAAAATTCTTTTTTTTTATTTTTTCTTTTTTTTTTTTAGTGTGAGTGTACCACACAAGTCATTCTCCAGTCTGCCAATAATAGAAATCTAGGGTAGAATATTATAATGTGCACTGGGAAATATCTATGGAGCAGTGCACCCTTCTCTGCTATTTTTCAGCATTTCCAGATGTGCCAAACATGCTGTCTGCATCCATACCAGCTCTACTGTTAAAGAATTGTTTATTCAGCATGCCTAGTATGCTCAATAGTCCAGAATTTCTGGGTATGTAGAATTTGCCAGTAATCAATTCTACTCTATCTAAGTTATCAGATATGTTGTTAGTACCTTGCCATCACTTGCAGTTTAACAGAGAACACCAGCAGAACCTGTCCATTTCTCTGTTAAACATGCCTTACAAACAACTTATCCCAGGAGCACAAAAGGGGGAGAACATAGCACAGATTTTTAAGAAATTAGGTATTCTATTCAATTCTATCACAGACATTAGCATTCAGAGTGGTAAGACAGCACTAGGGTCAATTGAGTTAAAACCTTTTTATTTTCTGAGGAAATATTAAGATGATAATTGGTATTAAGATAGCCATAAGTTGCTACAGCTGTGGTAAAGTTGTGCTGATCTGAACCATTTTACATGCCATCTTGTTGCCTGAACACTGGCAAAATTTCTCTCAGCCAAATTTCTTTCATCCAGTTTTAGGCTTAATTTAACTCATCTTACAAACAGGCATAATAAAAGAACATCATATCCCACAGCAAACAGAGCTGAGCACATGTTGTGTGACTGTGTGTTTATCTAAGCAAATTCACTGTGGCTCTGTCCCCCTGCTTTAGATACAATCTATTACAGACAGTTGTAATTAGGTCATGGATGATCAGCTACCTGAGAAGGCAACATCAGCTCTGAGCAGTGGACCTTGCTTTTCTGCACTGTAGCTAACTAAGCTACTGTTGTCTCAATATTTAATTTTTATTTGATTGTGCAGCTCTTCTCTCTCAATATTCACCTACAATATTTCCCTGAAACTATGTCTTCATTAACTTAAGAATATTACAGAGATTCTTAGCCTTCCAAGTAAGAAACACTAAATAATTTTTTAAGCATCAAAATCTTCAACAAGTCTCAGAGGCAAAAGTTCAGAAACAGGTAACAAAATATCAAGCACAGATGTTAAATGATGTTCAAAGCAACAACTGCACAAACAATGATCTTTTTGCAGTATATACTGAGTAATGAAGCACTGTTGTGAGTCTCTGACTCTCGCTTCCAGACTTCAAAATTTGTTTTGTTGGTGGGTGAGTCTTTTTGCAATGAGTAGAAGATAAGTTCCCTGAAGTCAGTCTTGAAGATGCACATCTAAGATACTGTCTAGTTGCTGGTTTTTACTCTTTCAGACAGAATATAAGAAAACCTCTCTCTGTTCTTAGTCTGGAGATTTACATTTTGTTCTTTGATTTATATTTGTTCACTGATCTTGTTTTCTTTTTTTTGAACTACCAGCACTTACGTGTTAGGAGGAAAAAATATAAAAAAAGAGATCAATGATAATGTGAAGCACACCTGGAACCGTAAATTAAAACTAATTATGTAAATAAAGTGGATTACCAAAACATTTCTCCTCTAACATACTACTGAAATGGAAATGTCAAGTTTTGTAACAACCTCCTACTTTCACTTTTCTTTTCTGAAATAAAATATCTGTTTCAAGACAGATAAAAATTCTCTGATCTAGTTCCACCTCTGACACTAAAGTTTTCTAGAATCTTAAAGGGATTAATGCATAAATGTCCTCATTATGGGATTGTTTGTTTGTTTGTTTGTTTGTTTCAATATCTCAGACCCACACTTCCAAGGAAACCTAAGGATATAGGCCAAAAGGCTTGACTGTACCAGGCACAGATGAGAAATATTCCCCATATGCATTTACAAGTTGAGAAATAGATACAAGAACAGGAATGCCAAGGGATACTGACATTAAAAATTTTGATAATTACTTGTTAGGAAAAGGAAGTCAATGATTTTTACTTACATGATTTAAATTGCTCAGTATGTTTTAATTTCATTGAAAACTGAGAATTAAATACTTCCATGCTTGATGACATTTTCATATTTAAATTAAACATTAATTAAAAAATGGATAATTATCAAATTATTATTACCTAAATTTAACTTTTTTTATAGAATTTCAAATCTGAAAAAAACCTCAAACAAATCCCAAGCAATAACTACAACTATGGATCTCACAAGTGGATAAAAAAAGATTACAGTATGTATCTTTGGAAATTATCTGTGATCTTGATAATGTTCTTGGAGTATTCTGTACTCAGTATCCCTAACAAAAAAAACTATTTGTGAAAAGAAGAGTGTTTGTTTAAACAATAAGTTATTTTTCATTATTTTTAAAAGGTCTGTTTCTTTATAGAATGTTTGCTTCACTGTGGAGGCATGTTCTCATATTTAGAGTTCCTTCTGTTATCTTGGATATAATAAAAATATAACATGCCAATACAGAGATTATATGAACATGTAAGAACTCCACAATGGAACCCAGTCTCAACTTAGTAACTTTCTCTATGATTCCTTATGAATGGACTGCCTCGACTGTATCCTTCCCTAAGGTTTGATATTTCAGTTTTGGGACCGTGCTATACTATACACTTATACACTAGTACTGATTGCCACAGCCTTCTCTTAAAGCTCGGAAGGATTCATGTGACCTAGCTGCCGTCAAAAAAACAGGAAATAAACCAGACTATTTAGGATGATTCTTGTAAGACCAGTTACTTGAATGAATAATTCAAAATCTTAACATATTTTCTCAGCATGGATCTGAAAAAAAATACAAATCTCAGTGCAACAGCTTACAGGACTCTACTAATGGCAGCAGTTCTCTGCTACAAAAATGGATTTTCTGTATAAGATTCCTGAATTAGAGAGAGGAAATGAACAGCAGGAGAGGGAGGAAATAGAGGTGGCAGTGAAAAGTATGATCTTTCTTGGAGACAACCAGTAAGAAAAAATATTTTCATCATAATGGATCTGAATGACAAAGAATCAAATAATATCTGACTGTATGAAATGGGTTATAGAAAATAGAAATTTTCATATCTAGGATTTACAGTTCAGACTGATGCAATAAAAAGAACTGCCTCACAGAGAAAGAGTGGAGATTTATACAGTAATAGTTTTTTTAACAAAGGAATATGTAAACAACATAATGTTTAGAAAGTATGGACACAATCCTGGGTTCTGCAAGCAGCTAAGCAGGCAAAAGGGAAAATGCCCGAGACAGACAGTGAGGTATCAGAAAGTATCTATGACACTGCTATCTGCTTAAGCAAGGTCCCCAAAAACAATCACTACTGCTCAGGCAAGTTTTGAGGTGCGTGAGCAGGAGCCGCAGGTGGTTGCAACCCCAATTTACCCCTGCAGAAGAAACTTGCTCTCACAGGGCTCTCTACCTTGGATCGTTCTCTCCACTATTTTCTGCAATTCTACCTTGGAGACACGGGAATCTGGCCCTGCCTGACATTTTCAGGTAAATAAAACATTCCCGTGTTTTACAGTGAATTGTTTGTTTGTTTGGTTTGTGGGTTTTAGTGTCTTGTTTTGGTTTGGTTTTAATCTAGTTCTTAATTTCATTTTTTTAAGGAAGTTTCCTTGTTCCCATGTATGCTAAAAGTATATATATTGAACTTCTTTCAGAGGGAAGAAAAAGCATCTGGCATGCGAACTTGCATACCTAGCAACCATGAGTGTACTATACCCAGAATTAGTTCAAGAGAAGAACTCCAGAAACACACTTTCAAATAGATAAGGGAAGGAGGACCTGCTAGAAAGAGTGTTTTCAGGCATAAGAAAGTGGTCAAATGATTGCAGTAGTGTTCTAGCCATGACATCTCATAAAATCACTTAAGCTCGGTCCAGCTTCTGACTTGGATAGGAAGTGGATCTGATCCTGTGAGAGACAGCTGTTTATTACAGATAAGGATCAAGGAATAGAGACAGGAGTCATTAAACAGTTCATTTTGCAGAGCTGTTAAGCAGTTCACTAATATGGCCACTGATAACCAGTTCCAGTATATGAGACTTTGCAAATTGAAAAGGTAGAAATTCCTCATAAGTTCATAGAATATTGATGGACACACTGAGTATTGGAAGCATCTTACTTGTAAGTAGGAAATTCTGAGAGAGAATGAAGAGATAAGTTATTATAATGCTTGTAAGCCATCAGTAGGCAAGATGAGGCAAGGAGAGACAAGGAAAAGCAAGGAAGAAAAAGAAACCAGCCAAGTCTTCTAGGGAGGCATCTGTGTAAGTATAAACCAAATGAAACCAATTCAGTGCCCTTCTTGGAACATGTACCTACTTGTAAATTTATTAGTGGAAAGAAATTTAGCCAGATGGACATTTTAAAACAGGCTCTTTGCAAGTAATTATTGATCATTACACTGTAATAACATAGCCCAAAGCCCACATATTTCCCATTTTAAAAAAAAAGAAGTGTGCATATTGAAAATCAGAAAAAGTCATCTCTGTTTAACAGGAGACAAGTGTTTACCTGAATTCTCCTACTGATTTATCAAAAGAGAGAATTGTATTTATAGCAAGCATCTTATCTATCAAAAGAACAGCTGGCTATTTTTAATTACTAAAATTCCAACACCATTTATTTAAAGTCTCTGTTTGTTCTCTGATGCTTCTACTTGATTAATTAAATTTATGCAGCATGATTAATTGATTAATCAATTATTTGGATGTTGCAAACTCTCTCCGGACATTTATTTTTATACTTACTTCTATGGAATAATCACTTACTTTTAAATTTCAATGTGTTCATTAATGATGAAAATTAATTTAATATTTCAGAATATTTTTACTTTATCTTTCTACCATGAGTTTACTGAGACATGTTTTCAGATGTAATGATTAGCTTAAAGGATACAAACATAGTTTTTGGTGTAGGTGAATGATTATATGTCATATAATCACATAAAAAGATAGACCTGTTGAATATCCAGCTAATGAAAAAATAGCTGTTTTTATTCAAACTGGATGTTAATTCTCAGTGATTCATAACACAAAGGAGAATCTGTGAAACAGCTTGCTTTCCACTGATCTTTTCATCAAGGATAGAAAAGTCCGAGTAAAATCAGGATGATGCTTTAATGAAATAATAATAATAAAAAAAAAAAGACAGAAATAATAACAACAAAACAACCCCCCCAAAAACCCCTGATTATATAGAATATTCTAAAAGAGGCTTTAACTGTAAAAAAATAGAGGTTTTTGACAAAGGAATAGTCTATTTCCGCTTTCTATGCAAAAAAATAAAGAAATAAAATTAAATTAGAGTCCAAATCAGCCAGCTGTGTTTCTTATCTGTAACACAGCTAAAAAGAAGGCAAGGGCTGTTTTTCTTTCTGGTATACATCCACAGGAAGAAGCAGTAGAAAATCAAATTTAGCAAGTGGCAATTTCCACCAATTCCAGGGCTTCTCTTCAGAGTATATTTAAAATAAGAAGGCGTTTTCTGTCACTCTTTTCTCTTCCCCCTTCCTCTTGATTTCCAAGGTCAGAAAAAATTAATGAGTGATTCAAGTACTGTAAGAGTACCACATGGTCACTCAGCTGTAGTAGAAACTTAAATTTTGATGGGTCTTTTGCAATTTTTTGTGTAAAACAAACCCAAAGCAAACCCAAACTGTTTTCTCCAGTTCTTATTATCTTCTGTGTATTACATTGAAATGAATGGAGCTATGAAGAAGGTACTCTGCAGAACTGCTAACTAGCATTATTTCCCTGATATGACCCTTCAGCAAAGTGTTTTTTGGCAGTACTGCAAAACAGCAACAAACCACTAATTTTTCTGAAGCCAGATTCTTTACCAGTTCACATTACTCCCCAACTAACAGTTGAGCTTTGCTGCAGGCTAAGCATCTGTTTCTATGTCTCTTACTTCGTTTGAAAGGAGTGTTAGCATAAAACCCATCAAGTTGTCCATTGGGGTGTTGTGAAACAGGGAGATATTAGAAATACTGAGAACTACAAGACAGCGGCAATGCATGAAGGTTTTGGAAAATGGAATAAAATGAAGAAATGATTGTCACTTGCCCTGTTTTCTTGTCTAAGCAACAAAAAGTTTTCTGAAGAAAATAAGTCAGTGACAGAAGTCTCCTGAATATTCCTGAATTATTGTTACATTCAATCTAAAGTTGCTGATTCTTGATTACTGCTGATCATTTACTGATCCACATTTTTTTTAGCAACCTGTTTTCCTTATAAATATCAATACTACAGTGGTTATAAACAATAGAAAAATAAATAAGCTACCAAAATAAAAAGCAGAGTTTGATTTATTAGGTAAAACTAATAATACAATAGTAGTAATTGAAAAATAAAAAATCGATTCATTCTTTCTTTCTTTTAGAAAGAAGTCAACATTTAACATGGGGGAATTTCTTAAAATCCCATTAGTTCACCTGATGCCAGTGAGTTTACTGACAAGGCTGTCACAAACTTCACAGAAGCTGCATTAGACTAACTCTAAGACCTTTTGAAAATTCCATTCATGTGCAACACAGTAACAGAAATAAATTACAAAGAAATACAAAACATTAAAATTTATATTGGAAAAAAAAAACAAGACAGAATAAAGAAGAAATAATTGCAAGTTTCCCCCACCTGATATTTGTGTGGAATTTTAAGCCCTGGGCATATAGGTATTGAAGCCAGTGGGAAATTCTTTACTGACTCCAAAAAGAATTCAAATGATCCTGATTTTAACACAGTCTCTCTGATTCTGATCAAACTGGGTCGTATTTTTGTTATTTGCATTCCTAGCAGCAACAGTTCCATAAAAGAAAATAATTGCATTCAACATTATGTCAAAGAGGTAAATTTATTTCAGAGGCAGCATTTTCTAGTGCTCCAAAGAAAAGAAGAGAGGAGAAAGCTATTAAATCTTATCTACTTTTTACTTTGTTCAGTGGAGTCCCTCACTGAGAAGGATGTGAACAAAGCCAGAGTTGCCCCTTTGTTTCTTATCACTGCATTTTGTATCTATATGCCTGTATCTATATAGAAATACAATCCATCCATCATGTAAAAATTGCCATAGGTCCACTTATACAAGATAGAAATTTTATGTGAAAACAAATTTAAAAGCCTCATGACTCAGCCAGAGTTTAACTTTTAGAATATGTTGATAAAAAATGGAAAAGCTACATCCAAACTTCAGAATTTTTTTTTACAGTAGGTGATCATAGCTAATGTAAAGTGGATTACATGACACAAATTCTATGCATGGTAATACAGTATGGATTCAAATATCATAAAATGTTTGGGGATTTTTTTTTGATAATGAAGTGATAATGAAGACCCTTTTGAGCTTCCCACCAAAACCAAAGGAACTATTGTTTATGACTTTTATAAAATCTAGATAAAAAACAGTGGTATTAATGAATTTTCACCAACTAGATACCAAAGTATTTCAGGGTGTGGTAATCAGAATAATCTGTTAGTGTTTGGGAACCTGTTAAGCTTCCAAGAGAAGATAAATAAGCACAGAAAATCAGATAGAAATGCAACTCACCAAATATTACATTTCCACACACCTGCAGAAGTACTTTACCCATTATAAAGAGCAGACAGAGGGGAGTTCACAGCTTTATTTTGTCTTGTGTGATTCAGAAACACACTGAAGCCAACTGCAGGCTAAATCCTTCCCATTCACCCAGTTACTATTCAGAAGTATACAACTGATTATATGTATTAGTTTTTCTTTGACCTTTAAAATAGAGGTTAGAATCAGGTCTAGGAAAAACTTATCCTGAAAGAAAAATCTGTGCTTTCACTATATTTTAATATAAATGCTTTTGATAGAGAAAACAGCTAGTGAATAGCCTGAGAAATATTTGCAACTCAGAGAAATGGTATCAGTGTAAATGCAGAATAAATGAATCCTATCACATTTTTTCACATTTCACAATGGAATACTGGAATTGAGACACAGCTAATGATGTAGTTCCACAAGGACAAAAAGATGGCACTCCATCTTAAGTACCCTATCCTTTCTCTTTACTACAGACAATATGGCAGACAGTTAAGGGTGAAAAGCAGAAAATGTCATGTGTCAAAAAGCTGTTGAAAAAAATTTTTAATTGCTGTTGAAAGCGACTGCTGTTGAAAGTTGGAATTCTGAGGATTGGTTGTAATAAAATTCTTGTAATTGGCACTTGATATTAACCAAAACTTTATGTCAAATTTCTGGTCTCACATATGCTGCTGTTTTTTATTTGCCAGAAGTCATAGAATCATAAAATTATTTAGGTTGTGAGAGACCTTTAAAATCATGGAACCCAACTGTTAACTCAGCACTGCTAAGTCTGCCTATAAACCACATCCCTAATTGCCACATCTACATATCTTTTAAATACCTACAGTGATGGGAACTCTTCTGCTTCCCTGAGGAACCTCTTTCAATGCCTGAGCATCCTTTCAGTGAGGGAAATTTTCCAAATATTGTCAAAACCTCCTCTGATGCAACTTGAGGTTATTTCCTCTTGTTCTATTGCTTGTTACTTGGGAGAAGAGACTGACCTCCACCTCACTACAACCTCCTTACAGGTAGTTTTAGAGGGCAATAAGGTGCCCCTGAATCTCCTTTTTCCAGGCTAAAGAACCCCAGCTGCCTCAGATGTTTCTTGTAAGACTTATTCTTCACCAGCTTCACTGCCCTTTACTGCTCTTGTTCCAGAACCTCAATGCCTTTCTTGTTGTGAGGAACTCAAAACTGAATTTGATTGAACAGGATTTGATGTGCTGAGTAAGTATCTGAAGGGACGGTGTCAGGAGGATGGACCGAGGGTCTTCTCTGTGGTGTTAAGCAATAGAACAAGAGGTAATGACCAGAAACTGACCCACAGGAAGTTCCACCTAAATATGAGGAAGAACTTTACTGTGTAGGTGACCAATCATTGGAACAGATTGCCCAAAGTGGTTGTGTAGTCCCCCTCCCTGCAGACCCTCAGGGGCACAATTCTGTGCAATGTGTTTTGCTCTAGGATGATCCTGCTTGAGTAGAATGAACCATTGTGATCCCTTCCAACCTGAGATTAGCTCAGCTGGTTAAAGCATGGTGCTAATGATGCCAAAGTTGTGGGTTTGATCCCTGTATAGGTCATTCATTTCAGAGTTGGACTAGATGATTCCTATGGGTCCAGTCTAACTCAGAACATTCTGTGATTCTGTGCGGCCTCACCAGTGTCAAGAACAGAGAGACAATCCTGGTCCTACTGTCCTGGTGCTACTGGTCACATTCTTTTTGGTACATGACAGGATGCCATTGGCCTTCTTGGTCACCTGGGCACACTGCTGGCTCATATTCAGCCAGCTGTCAACCAGCACCCCGAAGTCCTTTTCTTCTGGGCAGATTTCCAACCACTCTTCCCCCAATCTGTAGCTTTGTATTGAGTTGCTCTAACACAAGAGTGTGACCCAGCACTTTGCTCTGCTGAGCCTCATACCGTTTGGCCTTTGCTCATCAATCCAGCCTGTTCATATCTCTCTGCAGAACCTTCCTACCCTCCAGCAGATCAATAAATCCACCCAATTTGGTGTCATCAGTAAACTGATTGGGTATTTTGATACCCTCATCCAGGCACCTTGTGGAACTGAGTTTCATCAATTGTGTCTTCAGGCCCTGATTCATAGGTGAGTCATCAAATATCAGTTTGTGTACATTTTAATAATTGTATATAGTCATCTGGGACAGAAAGAGCAAAAAGAAAAAATAAAAGTAAGATGGCTTTTTTTCATAGAGTGCACATGTAATCATTTTATGATTGTGTACTCTACTGTAATGCCTGTATATTATTGAGAACAAGAAGGCTTTCCTACGTGTACCAGTTTGGAATATCAATCTGGCAACACATTTCTGATAAATGAATCAGAAAAAAATAGTATCTCGTATCTCAGTAAAAAACAAAATGAGGTTTAAACATATGGATCATGTGCAAGGGTGGGGGAGAAACACAGACTGAGGAAATGTCAGAAAACATGTATAATATAAACAGCATATTTTAGTGTTACGACAGCATAAGGGTGAGAATTCTACCTGGAGTACAAAATTTCAAACCCGCTTATAAATTCAACCCTGAAAATACTTATATAAAGTAATATTCTTTTCACATTACTATTTTTTATAGATTAAGAGCTCTTTTTTTTAAAACATATATTAGTATGGTATTGCAGCACATATGTAAGGTCGTGTAAAACTACAATATTCAGGTAGGTATATGTAAACACATTCACTTAAACACATTCACGTAAACACAAAAGCAAACCACTGTTTTGAATGTTCACATTTTTCATAAGCATTTATGTTCAGCCTCTGTATTGTTCAATCCTCTGTCCTGTGTACCATCAAGGATGATAAGGTAGAACATTTTCTCCATTTAAAATTCCCTCTATTGGTACACATTTACCTATCCTCACTATTATTCTACAGACTGTCATTATGTGAGAATTAGATTTTCATGCCGATAAATCTATAGCCATTCCAAACAAAAAATTGAGTTAATGTTAGTATCTGGAATGCAAACAAGTCTATTTGAAGTTGGGATTTTCAAACATGAAGAACTCTATCCTGCAGCCATTGCTACTTGGAAAAGACATTGCTATTGGACTTAATGTGTTGTTCTTAAAAACTCACTGGGTTTACCACATCTATATTGACAATTTTTTATGACTCCTTCCTAAATGAAAAATATTTTGGGAAAAATATGTGTTTTTTCCCTACCTTTAGGCCTTATGACAGAATCAGGGGGGCCTTTTTTTTCAGGTGAAATATTTTTCACTAAAGGAGTAGATTTTGAATTTACTTAAATATTCGTTTTGAATTCATCAAACTTTCAGAGAGAAGGTAGATGACCTATCAAAGCCCTTTCAGGTTCCTTGTTTTATGAATTCTAATAGTGATTTCAATTGAAATAAAAAAAAAAAAAACAAAACTGAAAAAAACTCAATCCATGCAAAATATTAATTTTGATTTTTCTATTCTAGCATTTCAAAATATTCTTAAATTTATAAAAAGATAAAAAAACCTAAAGCAAGACACAGTTTTTGCTGTATTACTAAATATTTTTTCTTCTTTTCCATCAGGATGAAAGAAAATTAAAATAACATTAAGGAATAATAAGCATTTACTTTCCACTTCTTTTAGCATAACCAGGTGTAATTAAAAAATAGAAGTCTCCAAACACTTCATTTTATGATGTTATTCAAAGATATATCTGGTATTTTATATTGAAACATTCACTGTCTATTGAAATGAAGACGTTCTCAGTTCTGAGTTCTTCCAACAAACCAAGAAGCACCTACAAATTCTTATCTCTCATTAATATTGGATAGAGTTGTCTTGTAATTTCTTTTTTTTTTTTAATTATTTGTATCTTCTTATTTCTTAAACAGCAAAGCCAATGTTTATTACATTCTGAATAGTAACCTCTGCCAAATGTTGTTTAAAAAATCACGGTGGGAGCAATTGTAAAATAGGATTCTGTTCAGCTAGATAAAAATATCAACATTTAATCAAAAAATATTTACTTTTTGATTTAATAAAGTTGATGTTTTGATAATGAAATTTCTAAAAATTTTGTTTTGTGGCTAATGGAACTGGAAAAGATCGTCAATCACTAAATATACTTAGCTACTGTTGTCACAGTAGCCACATCTTACCATCTATTACATAAAATAGGTTTCTGTCATTAACAATATCTGAAAACTAGGAAATTCTCTTCTTGCTACCATGCAAACAAAGGTTAAACAAGATGCATCATGAATAGAGGGAATAAATTGCTGTAAAAGATACTAGATTTTCTGCCATGAGATTTCAGTAGATATCTAAACCCCACGTTATGACAAAATCAAATGTATTTAGTCTAATTTATTTTCTTCTAAATTAGTTGGGCTGTGTCTAGGGAATCTCTCTAAGAAAGAAATAATAAGGAAATTTAAAAACAAAAAAAAAATCAAGACACCTTGTGTCAGAATCTTTATGCATAAACTACTTTATTCTTGATTGAAGAAGAAGACACATTTGAGCCCCCAGCAAGATGTGTGTTTATAGGCATCTAATGGGAAAAATTACAAGTTTCTGAGGAAAGATGAGTAAATGTTCACTCAGTTTTGAATCTGTTTTCCCAGTTTATCAAGAGGACAGAAAATGAAAACAGGTGCATAAACAGTTTTTATTCCAAGTTGTTTTCTGCTTTTTTTATTTTTTTCTTTTTGAAGCTTGGTTTATATTATTCACTTTTCATCAGGCTGTGGTAGTTTCAAATGAAAACAGAAAGCAAACATTAACATAGTATCGGTTCTTTTTGAGCAAAAAAGGTATTGTGAATAAAAAAAGATTTCAAAAAGATTTCACATAGCTTAACTTTAACATGCCTTTTTCCTAAATAAAGAAAAAAAAAATAGAAGAGAAATTGCCAGGATTTGGCTTAACATTGCTTCACATCTCTACAGTGAGCAATTATTCATAACTAATGTCTAAGGTAAATAGCAGAATATTTTAACCATGTCTCACAGATGGAAAGTGTTATTCTGCTTTAGATTTCTAAAAGGCTTGAAGCAATCATTTCATTGTCCTGAATCATAGAATGATTTGGGTTAGAAAGTACCTTAAAGATCATCTCATTCCAACTGCTGTGCTATGGACAAGAGACACCTTCCACCAGATCAGGTTACTCAACTCAGACTTAAAAGGCGTGAGAAAATTTTCATTCAGTATGAGATTGTGAGGCCTTCAGATCTAGCTTTGGAAATATGAATTCAGCTCTTTTGCAAATCTTAAGACTCCTTTGGGTTGGATTCAATACAGTCTTCTTTTTTCCAAGCGTACCACTAGTTTGCTCCACACTTGTGTTTCTGAGAACATTCTCACCTCTCTGAGTTCTCTCTTCCTCTTTCCTTAGCCTCATTGTGAATATGTAGAAAGGGAAAATTTTACCTTGATAAGTTAGAAGATTGGTAAGGGTGAAAAGATGAATTACTGACAGCACTGGTATAGACAAAAAAGAATTTCTTTGTATTTCAAATTCAAACTATAGTTTTAAGTACCAAGTTTTCAACAGACACAGCACTAGAATTCATAGGACAGAATTAGACTTGATTTAGAGAAACTTAGATTCAGGCCTTGAAGTCTCCTAGAACTTTTATAAAAAAGACTGATATATAAGTAAATTTTGCCATGTCAGGTTAACTCTGTGAAGTTAACCAGTCTCAGGCTATGCTTTGAAGTTGCCTGTAGGATCTTTGACAACTATTTCAAACTAAGATTCAGGGGCTTATTTTGGGGAGTGCAATAGCAATGACTGAAAGAGAAAGTCCAAGCAAAAATAAAAACCTCCTTAATTGTGATGGGTCTATATGACTGGTTATGCTCATTCACCTCTGTTTCTACAATTTTTTTTTTCTTGATTATGGGACTTTGTGTCAATTATTATGAATGTCCTCTCAATACCTGTACCCCAGCTGCTCTGATAATTTCAAGTCATGTCACAGATTGATCAAGTATCTATCTTGTTTCTCTCAATTTCTCAAGCAAAAATCCCAAAATATTTTCAGCAATGTAAAAGCCAAAAAAGAAGTCAAGAAGCATTTCCAGAGAGGGAATGTAGGAGTTTATTTGTTTATTTCAGTTTATTTTTTACTTCAATTAGTAAATAAAGCCTTTGTTAATATCTATGGAACCTAGGATAGACTCAAGAATCCAGTAGAAAGTCCAATTGTTTCCTAAAAGAATAAAGGAAAACGTTATTTTAAAATATACTTTCAGAATGTTAAGAGATTCAATTATACATAGTAAAAAGAAGTGGAGAATAAAGGTGTAAGACAAGTAAGAACCAACAAGATGGAGCAAGTAAAGCCTTAGGGGATATAATTTTCTTATTGTTTACTTCTCTGAGCTAACACTACCTACTCATTCCAAAATGGAAACACCTCTGCAAACAGGTGGGATGCAAGTATGTTTTTTAATTACATATGCTACTAAAAAAAAAAGAAACCTTTATTCTTTTTACTGACCTGGTAAAAGGTGTGGCACTTGAACAAAGTTTCTATTGCACAGCTCAAGGGAAATATAAAAATCCTTTTCAGGCCTTATATTATTGTCATTAATATTCTTACTGATAGCACTTAAGCACTGTGCTTGGGATTTTGTTGTTTTTTTGTGGTTTTTTTTTTTTTTTTTTAATTCTCTCTATGCCTCAGTCTATCCAACTCTATAAAAGTCACAAAGGGATTTGCCATAGTGAGAAGTAATAACAATTTATTGCCAATTAAGGTAGTAGATAGTCCTGAGCTGAGAGGAGAAATACATCAAACAGTGTGGCAGTTTGCTGGACTCTTCCTTTTCCAGAAGACAGTCCTCTCGATTTCTTTTATATTGCCTCTGAAAAGAATGGTAGTAGTGAATCTCTAGACAAGATATTTTATGTTGCAAACAGCTATCTTCCTCCTTGTGAAATAATTTTCCTAGGCACATGTTCTCAAGTTTGTGTTTCTATTATCTACCAGGAAGGCTTTTAACCAGATACCAATAAATTGTAGCACTTTTTCTTAGTGCTTATCAAAGGATGCAAATTTGATTTCCAGTGCTCTTGAGTTGTTTATTTTACTAATTGAAAAGGCACTGAATAGGTGGAGCTGTAGTACTTGCTATGTGCTAAGGAATAAAGCAGTTCAGAGGAAATACAATGTCACTCCAAACACATTTGCAGGAAGAGTGCTTGCCCTGGGTCTTCTCAGACTGCTACCTATGCCCAGCAGCACACCCAAGGCTCATGTGGTCAGCCTGACCTCCCCAGTGTGTTCAATGGGACTCTTTCACAAGATGTATTTCAAGTATTGTAGCAGTATAGAGGAAATAAAGGCCTATCAGGATCTGCAAGGGGGGGTATGACCAAACAAATCTGCTTGTCATTAAGCTTATTTTGGCATTTGATACTATGGTTTGTTCTAATGCAGTGGTATGTAGCTGTTTTATTCAAAGCTTTTTTCCTTTCTGACTTGATAGGTCCAGGCTGATACTAAATGTCACCACAAAAAGCCCTGGCTCAAAGCTCTGGCAAAATTCTCTTAATTCTGGGGAATGTTATTAAAATTCCTGCTTCCATTGCACTCATTTTCCCCTCTGTTAGGAGGATCTAAGGAGTTTGTTAAACAATATTGATTTACAAGGGAGAGAAAAGCTCTCATCAGTAAGCTTAATGGAGAAGAACAGGTAATTTTGACAATGAAACTAAACCAATTTATAATCTCCATCTGCAAGAAGCCACTGCAAGGACAGCTAGTTGCCTTCCTCTTCTTGCAATAGCCTTTCTTCACTCATGTTTTTAAGTAAGTCTTGTTGGTACTGAGGACTAAACTAAGTTGATATGATAGGGCACTATGACTTGCTTTTGTAAGCTTCTCCTCACTCCATGCACCTGTCCCTCTAGCTGTCCCTACCACCAAAAGACAATGTAAATAACTCCCACAGATCTACCCACAGTTTTTGTTATTTCAGCTCTTGAGAAAGAGTGTAGCACATGATGAACTGAAAAGTACTCAGCTCACAGGAATTTCAACTGTTTCATATGTTCCTGCTCACAGAAGGCTTTTGCATTAGGTTTATTTGTTCTTTCGGGCTTGAACATTTTAACATAATGCTAAAAGCCATTGGTTTGGATCAAGGAAGCCACTCACCTTGGCAATATTTAGGCAGAGCCA
>NW_020955638.1:943832-945996 GCF_003031625.1 Empidonax traillii | reverse complement strand
GATGAACTGAAAAGTACTCAGCTCACAGGAATTTCAACTGTTTCATATGTTCCTGCTCACAGAAGGCTTTTGCATTAGGTTTATTTGTTCTTTCGGGCTTGAACATTTTAACATAATGCTAAAAGCCATTGGTTTGGATCAAGGAAGCCACTCACCTTGGCAATATTTAGGCAGAGCCAGCCTAGATTTTTATATATGTTTAAAACTACAAGCTTATCTCTATTCAAACGTATAATTTAATATTTAACACTAGTGTCTCTTGAATATGCACAACACATGCAAATATGTTCCAAGATATGTTCCCTCTATGCTACCAAATAGCAAATTTCCCCTCTAACTCCATTACTTTTGTCACAGGTGTCAGGTACCATGGTTGAATGCTAGTTCTTCAGACCACTAAGACCAAATATTTTCATACCAGTATGTGTAAGTATGACAGATCTGTTTTTTAAAAAACTACAAACAGGTCATAAAAGTTACATTATTCTTACTTAACTGTGGTTTTGCAGAATTAAGTGGCTTGCCAAGACATCAGGGAGAAGCTCTGAGGGAGACTAGTGCACTGTTGAATTCCAGTTTATACTGCAGTGGAAAATCACTACAACTCACCTCTCAAGATAAGGAATGGCAATTCCTAATTGAAGACACACAGCAGTATAAAAATAGATGGAGATGTATGTATTATATAATTTATTTCAGTTTAAAAAAAGCCCTATCTTTTTCGGAATCATCTTTTATTTGGCATACAGGAGTGGAAAACTTCACTCCTGTTGACTCATTGTTGTCACCCTAATTACATAGTTGTTCATTTTTGGATTTAAACATGAGTTCATTACTCATAGGATTTACTTTAGTTTTGCACATTCCTCTGTAGTTAAACAATCCAGAACCTATTCTGTTCCGTGATCTGTAGCATTTGAGCACTTTGATTTGCACTCTCTGATTGTTGGTCCTTTAGATGTTAATCTATATTCTTGATCACTTTCTAGCTTTCATTGCTTGCTCACCCTCGCTTCTATATGGGGCATTGAATACCTGTACCAGCTGAGTGTTTGATGCATTTATAGAATATTTCACTCTGATGCTCTAATGTTTCTGCATGAAAGGATTATTTTCGCTTTTACTGAGTGGTGGCAGCAGTTGAATTGTCCCCTCTATCATTTAATACAGTGGATCAACACTATTTTGTTTATCTCTCTGTTTCTGTTGAATGCAACTACATATTTTCCTCTAGAAACTGAAAATTGTGGAGCTTTCTAAGATCCTCAGCTATAAGTTTAAATATCACCCCTCAAGATGAAGAGAGACAAAAATACAATCTACCTGTCAAGTCAGATTTTTTTTTTTTCCACAAAGCATGTGTAACACCAGAGCAGTAAAGACCTAAACTGTCTACCTGATTGCTCCATGAATCAACAGCTTCCTAGGTCAACTCCTCACAGTAGGGGTCTGGGACATAAGATTCCCATTTTACAGGCTTCTTTCCTTTGCATTCTAATTTAATATGAATATACTTTTTTTCTACTTCTTTTTCCCAGTATCTTGGGAGCTGGCTTTGTTCTGCTATTAATTAATCACCTCTCTCTTTTATACATGTGTAAGTTTTCTGTAGATCTTTTCAACATCACAGTCTCAACAACTCGATATATTTGCTGGTAAGACCAGCCTAAACTAGCAGCTTATTGCAGTCTGACTGCACACTGTGCTCTTTTCTTAAGAGTCCTTATCTCTTCTTAAGGTAACAGTGTCATGCAGTAAATTATTGCAATTACAATAGTTCTATTGTGTTTAGCACCACAATAATTAGGTGAGTTCAGGACATGTTTATTAACTCAGTAAGATACCATTACAAAAATTGCACCAGTAACATCATTATAAAAAAACTCCATTCATTATTCAGTAAACCAGGGCACATGGAGATTGAGTGCTATTTTTCAATAAATGTGAGAACACAGTTGCCACAACAGTAATTCATTGATCACTAAATGATGCTAAATCTTCAGTCCACAGAGCCAGATGAGCAAAACTCTTTTCTGGGTTATGCTGAGACTACAGTAAGAGGATAATTTTGCCCATACTCGCTGAGAAAGTGAAAAGGAAATATACCAGTTTGAAGCAGGGAATTTATTTCACTAAGGATAATAAAGATGATCCAAATGGAATT
>NW_020955638.1:913984-943501 GCF_003031625.1 Empidonax traillii | reverse complement strand
ATGATGCTAAATCTTCAGTCCACAGAGCCAGATGAGCAAAACTCTTTTCTGGGTTATGCTGAGACTACAGTAAGAGGATAATTTTGCCCATACTCGCTGAGAAAGTGAAAAGGAAATATACCAGTTTGAAGCAGGGAATTTATTTCACTAAGGATAATAAAGATGATCCAAATGGAATTTTTTTGACACTTAATTGTGCAATAATGAATTTCCTCACATAGCAGATAGTGAGTTTGGCTACCATTGCAGTATTAGTTTGAATTATTGCATTGATCAACTAGCTTACAGTGCACTGCAGTCATATTTATTTGTATACAGAAGATCTTGTGATGGTGTTACAAAATATTGTGTGGGTCTTGTGGAATTTTCCTGAGATTTTGAAACAATGCAGTCATTTGCTGTGCAAAAGTACTGATTCCAGCATTTTAGAGGACAGATTTTGGTGAAATGACAGATCAGTACTGAGCTTTCATCAGCAAATAGGGAGGTGAAGTTAACAGTGAGCAGTTGATAGCAAAATCTAAAGTTAGTTCTTTAATTGTGCAGATTTCTTCCTTTCAGTGACCACTTGGTCATGGTTATTAAACCCACTTGAATATATTGTTTAGCTGGCTGCTTATTAATACTTTTGATGATTAAATAATCAACATTGTAAATGATCAGTTAATCACAAAGGGACAAATAATAAATGGCATACTTAACCTACATTTTATCACAGCTAGGAGACCAAGCCTGTCCTCAGAGCTCCTGTAACAGAAATGAAGTGACTATTAGCTATAAATCAATATCATTAGCCATTTAACATTTGACCTTTGAAGAGAGACAAATTTTCCTTAAAGAAAAAAAAAAGTATATATATTCTTGAGACTCCAATAGACAAACTCGTTTATTAATGAATGTATCTTCAAATGAGTGCATTTTCAAATGTAAGATTGCCTTCTTTAAATAAAATTAGACTTTTAACTGTCCTGATGTTTGTGAAAGGACCCAGAAAAAAGAATGAAAACATTTAATATGTGATGGCTATGAAATACATACATCAGTATGTGTACTGATTGAGGGAGAGAGATAAAGAGTTATAACAGGTAACGTATATGATAGTATATATTAATAAGATGATAAATACAGTCTCAATTTATATATATATATATATTTATATATACAAGTGATAAACCCAAAATCAATCAAAACCAATTGTAGTGAACTAAAGGAGCTTCAGGATAGCTTTGGATGTATGAGGAATTAAAAGCAAATAAATGAGTAAGGGATATTATGTTTTGATTTAGACTCAATTATACTTGCACTGCTAGAGTCATCAGTGTAAGCCCGTCATGCCTTTGATGATCAAACAGTGAATGTAAGAATAAATATGTACAGGGGCCTTTTGGAGATGTCATGTGATTAGTGGTGAGCATGCAGGATACCCCTTTTTTTTATGGCCATAAGGTTAGATGGATTTTCAGGTTTCAATTGTACTCATGTTATGTGAGCCATAGGAATGGAAGATCTAAGATATGGTGAGGATTTTATTCACCTTATCTGCTGGGAGGAGAAAATAAACAGTATAAATGCTCTGTTCATTTGATCTTTAAAAACACTACTAAAAAAACAAATTATGAGACAGATTCTACTATTAATTCAACTTCATTGAAATTCTCCAATATTACACATATGTAACTGAGACCAAAATGTGACTAACTATGTTTAAAGTCTCTAAATTCTTATATAAACACTTCTACTTGCATCTCTTAAGAATGAATTCAGTCTCTTTATTGTTTTAAATGTAAAAAAATAAGCAAAGTATGAGACCAAAGAAATGCGGAAAATACCTCCTAACTGTAGGAATTTTGTCTTCACATCAATATGATAATGTTCTTATATTTCCAATTATTTATTTTATGAAGTAATTCAGATGGATGAACAGATTTCAGATTAAAAATATCTGCTATGATAATATCTTTTTACAAGATTCAAATTAAAGGAAAATATTAAATGAACATGGATGCACATATGTCTGAACAAGATCTTACTACGCAGAATTCTTTTCAACAGTTGTGCATTACCACAGAGAATTATTTTTAAGACATTAGAGGACTCTCAACCCCACTCATGGACAGTTTTTACTGGAAAGAAAAGTGACAGTTACTGGGTTTTTAGATTTATGTCTGTAGCAATTCACATCCCCTGTTGTTTGTCTGAGTATAGAAACCTTATAATCCATATAGAACTGTGGGTAGCCTTTCATGCCTTCTGTATAGAGCACACTTTCTGCTGGTGAAAGAAATATGCATAACTTTCAATGCTGTCAGCATTTAGTCATTCCTGACTTGATCTTAAAGAACAAATCGAAAACCTCATTGGTACTATTGTATAAAACTAAGACAGAGAAGGTCATTGTTCTTAGCTCTTTGATCTCTTCGTAATTTCATCTCACTTCTTCCCTTTGGCTTTGGGACAGAAGACTGTGATATCACCTATTACTTCACTATCCCTTTATGACTTTGAATCTATTTCTTTTAACCAGTGTGGTCACTCATGAACAGTTTGATGTTAAACAGAAACAACACATTTGTTCAGTAGTAGAAAAGACAATTTAGACAATTTCTCTCTCTTTTCTCCTTAACAGAGATTTCTTGAAAAATCTTTGATGAAATTGCCTGCTTCAAAAAGCTGCAAATAAAGACTAAGTAGAAATAAAGGTAAGACGTTGTAACTTGCACCTAGTTGGAGAAAGAAGTGTCCACAAAAAGAGTCAAAATCTTCAAAAAAATTTGCAAGATCCATTTCTTCCGGTTAAAATTTCTCACAGTATAAAATAAAATGAAAGAACTAAAAGCAAAGCTATTGAGAGACATAAAAATAAGGCAATACAACAAGAAATAGAAAATTAGGCCCCAGGACCTTGCTCTGGGACAATGTGTATTTATTTTTCATTTCTGTGAGGCGTTCTGGTGCCACAGTAATATGAGTCATTTACATGTGAATATATAACTACATAGGAAAAAACACTTCATGGATGAATTCACAAGAAGCAATTTTCAGTGTCAAATCCTCCCTCTTCAATAAAAATCCATTGCAGTCATATAGAAGTTCCTGGCAAGGTGAAATGAGATAAGATAGTGTGTGCATATAGAGTTGACTAGACCACAAACAATGTCCAGGAGAACAAACCAGAATTAGAGGTGCTTACAGGAGGCAGTAAAACAAGGGAACAAATATCACCTACAATAAATACTAATAAAAGCAAAATAATTTGGACCAAATATGGATTTGATGCAACAATGGATAACAAATTCAGAAGATACCAAGCAAGCAGCATTTGTCCCAAATTACACTAGCTGTGATTTTGTCTCAAATGGACAAATCATCAGATTGAAAAACTTGGTTGTATTAGCATAAGATTTGTCCCACTCTCATTAGTTAATAGTATTTTGAATGATAGGAGATTGTTGTGAATCAGTCGTTTGCTTACTGGATCATTAAAAATGTGTTTTTTCTGTTTTACTTAATACAGCTTTTTGCATAGTATCTCTTAGCTATATTAATCTTTCTTGTTGTCTTTTGTTTACAATTGAGGTTAACCTCAGTTCTAATTGGTTATATTCAATTAATTACATTTTTAATTAGTATCTTTTTTCACAATGTTGTTTGTCATACATGGAGGGAGGCCACCATGAATTTCTGTAGATCTATTGCATTCTATCACTAGAATCTTACTTTTGAAATTTCTTTCTGTTCCAGTGCTTTCAAAATAAATTTAAAAAAGAAAAAAGAAATAAAAAAGGGTAACATTTCAGCTACTGATGTGCTATAGTACCTGTCTTCCAAGTTACTATCATATCACATCATACACTTCCCTGTGTCTTGTTCTTCATACAAACACAGAAATTTGTTTGTTTCCTAGACTGTGAAATGAATGGGGCACAGATATATTCTTGTGCAGTATATTGCAAAGTATCTATCGGAGTTGTTGTAGAAAAACAGTTTCTGTTGTTGGAAAATGCCAGTACCAGTATGCAAATACCATGTCTTGGCACTGATTATCTGAATAGGTAGCCACTGAAGTATAAGGATAAAAGAAATGGAACTATGAATCTGCCTTAGCTTTTTTAGCTATTCAAAATCATTACTATAGTAACTTTTTTAACCATTTTTTGACCACTTTGACATTATTTACATTCTTAGAACTGTTTCTACAAGTAAACTTTCCATATTGTAGCTTTGTACACCTGCCCATCATGATCGAAACCTGAACTGCACTATAGACTTTAGAACTGAATGAGCTACACTAATATAACTCTGAGCAATTGCATCCAGGAGAAGGCTGGGGAATATTCATGGTTTAATACGGCAAAAGCATGGCCATCCAGTTCCAATACTTTCCTCAGAAATCATCTCAAAACCATTACAGTATCTTTACTTGCCCTAATACTGCAATATTTTCAAATCAACTCCTTTATTACTCTTTATGTCAACATCTAGTTAAGATTTCTTTTTTATTTTGGCTTTAATTTGAAGATTGTTTTTCTTCCTTTTTTTCTACATTGTCCTACACCTACAAAGCCATCTGTTCTCTTGGCAGATGCATGCAAATTCTGTAATTGTTGTCATTCTTAACATAGTGCAAACCATCCACAATTCAAAGGACAAGGCATGCTTTATTTGTGAGTTGGCCAAATGTCTGTTGTTGTCAAAATTGCTTAACAAAACATTAACAGGAACAATATTTGATTTTCTGACTATTTGGGATATGCATCTGTGTTACCAGGATTAGAAGAGAGGATTTTTTTTGAAACTACTAAATACGGTGTTTCTTTCTCATATATTTGTCTACTGTTTATGATATTAGTTACTTTTGTCTTTAGTAAACTAAAGATTAGATTTTCTATTTTTCTGAAGGAGGAGGAGGCACTAACTCCAATTAAAGGTAGAAGATTGTTTGCTTATAAGTCTGATCTCTTCTATATATGCACAAGCCAAACAATGCAAATATCCTGTTAATAATATCCATACCTCAGCTTTGGGTTGGAAAGGAGAAAAAGGAAGCCAAGCTTTCAAATACATACACACACGCACACACACACACACATATCACACAAGTTACCCTAAAAAAAGAAAGTCAGGAAAATTACACAGTGAAAAACTGAATCCTTTTTCTTCATATTTCTTCTTTCATTGCAAGCTAAAACCTGGAGGTGGTAGTAAAATAGAAGCTCACACAGAGTATAGTTCTGACAATAGATCATTAGACTTTGAGGATTCCCTTGTTAACAGCATCATCCTTGGATACAGAGATGTCTCCCACTTTTTCTGTAGCTTTTTCTTCATATTTTAAAAATGAGTGAAGTTTTATTAAGCTGCAGATCCAGTTACAATAGAGATTTTAGTTCACTCTGTTGAGAAATTCACCCAGATTTTTGATACTTATAAAAGCTACTCACAACAATTCACTGCAATTTCTATCTGAGAAAACTAAAATGAGCATATGTCTCCTTCAGGAAAACTGACAAAAGTGACATAATGCACATTATATTTGACAAATCTCAGTTACACAGTGGTTTTCGAAGCTATAAACAGCAGTGTGTTGTCCATTTTTCTTTTAGCTCTTTTCTCTTATGTATGCCTATTTTAAATTTTGTAACATTTAAATAAGTGAAATGAAAATACAGAAACTTGAAACAAAGATGTGAACAAGATATATTGTTCTGATCACTGAAATTAGTATGTATAACCTTTTAGGAAGTACTTATAATTTAGATATTAAATGGGGTGATGGTATTGCTGCTAAATTAAGAATTTGAATTTCAAAGCCTTCTCCAAAATCCAATATGATTAGTGGAAAAACTCTTGTTTTCAACAAACTTTGGTTCAGTTCCTTGATGAATACCTGTTTATTTTCATGAGAGGCCCTTGAAGATCCAAAAGCTGTCCCATTTCAATTATCATTATTTCCAGATGCTTATTTGAGGGTACAAAAATACCTTTTTGATCCCCCACCCTAACATCAAAACCCCACCTCAGAAAATATGAAAACCACCCGGAATTGTCTGTAGTTTAATAGAAGGCTTTTCTTTGGGCTTTTATTATGGTTTGGTGGGTTTTGTTTGTTTTGGTTTGGTTTTCTTTTCATCCAGAGTTTAAGCATTTAAAGAGTGAATGTTACAAAAAGAAAACTTTGTTCAGTTCTATCAGTTTAATCCACCATCTGTAAACTGAATGAAGGAATATGTGTTCACTTCATATCTAGGGCTAAGGATCAAAAATTCTTCTATAAAAAGCTGGCTAGGACATGTTATCCTGGGGCAAACAATTATTACATTCCTATGAAGTGCTGCAACTTTTTAATTCTTCAGTGATTTAAATCCTATCCAGTGTATAACACCCTCAGGATGTTATACTTAGACATACTAAATAGAAAAGGATATAGTAGAGAATCCAGGGTAGATGGACCTCTCCAGAAGCTGCACTCTTCTGTCAAGATTCTTGATGTTTGCTCCTCCCTGTAAGACAATACAACACATTGCAATAGTTACAGAACAGTAAGAGCATGCTAGCTATTCAAAGACAGCTCAGTCATGATTCTTTCTTCTCTCCTTTTTCTAACAACAACAGGATTTTATAATGTATGAGTACTTTTGAGCAAGGATACTTAAGTCATCAAATAAGAATAGGTATCTTCGGTGGTGGAATATAATAAAAGAGAAAAAGAGGGAGTAAATGACAGTCTTTAGGAATCTATTCAGCAAGGCTTTCAGAGAATGGCATTGTAAATGAACTTAGCTGTTGCTGTGAACATCAATCTCTGTGAAAGCCTTGTACATGAACACTAACATCCACCTGGTGACACCCTGCTGGTTAAACAAACAGAGCATGTGAAAAAAAGAGCACAAAAATCTAGCAGTGCTTGTTTAACTTCCATGTCTTTCTCTGATTGACACGAAGCCTCTGTACAGCCTACTGGGTTTTTTGCAGACAGATTATAGCCATTGTCCCTGAATCCAGGTCAGTGTGCACCAATTTACGTGAGCACATCATCTGTGGAGAAGAGCATTTATTGAAAGTTTCTGGGGTAGTAACAGATCATTTTTCCTATTAAAAGTTTTGTTTGTTGCAAAGATTATTATGAAATGTTTTCATGAGTTTTACTTCAGCACACACTGCTCACTCCCTGAAGGTGCTGGGAGTTGTTTCTTCTATGTATACATCTCCAAATAAGTGTCAGACAGCTTATAATATCTCCTCCACTATAAAGGCAAGGTTGAAGATAAAAATAAGCTTATTATGCCAGGATAGATCAATCCCTCTGTTCTTGTCATTGCCTGATGATACACAGTCCACGTTAGAATCAGAGTGGCCAGAGGAAAAATGGTTTCTGATATGAATAAATTGCAGATTGGTCACCTGGGAACTGGTGATAAGTGGGCCTGTAATATTTCACACAAATCAGCAGTGATTCTGACTGAGGCTTAGTAAATTTGTGTGGTAAGGAAGTTGCTAGGAACTTGGGGGTACACAGAAACTTTTGTTGGTTTTTTTTTTGTTTGTTTTTGTTTTTGTTTTTGTTTTTTTTAAATAGTTTTTAGTTAGCCATAAATTAAAAGAAGGAACACAGGAAAATAGATGAGCTCTTATCCTAAGCCTTTCAGATGTATATTTCTTAACTCTGCCCCAGATTAGCATGGAAAAATTTTGGAAAAATAAGCTTCCCTGCTTAAATTTCTGACAATGACAGTACTAAGAAAAGAAAAAAGTATTTTCCTTTTAAGAAAGGTTGCAAATCCTCTTTTTTTTTTTTTTCATAACATTATCCCCCAAAATATCTTCCAGTTGTAATTATGAGATGACTAGCTGGATTCCCATAATTCTTTGAAGCCAACAAACAAAGCAAAAAAACCCCTTTACAATGTTCTAGATCTTTTGTTTGAAAGAGTATCAGGCACATGCACCAATGTTTTTGTCTTTTACAGCATTGCGAGACAGTGTTGCTAACTCAACTAATGACAGAAATAAACAAAGGAAATTACTTAATGCTGCTTATTAGGAGGTAAGCAAACCAACACAATTATATCAAAAAACTGTAAAATTTTAAATGTAATGGATCATTAAGAGCAATTTATATATGTATTTTATCAAGTTTAATTTAATTTTCATTACTCTCACAGAGCAGAGTGACAAAGTTTATTAAAAAAAAAAAAAAGAATCTTAGTGAAATATATCAAAACCATTCCTTTCTTAAACTTTTCTTTGCAAAGAGAATACTTTTTTATGTGTCCAAATTGGAAAATGCATAGATTAGTCAAATATAAAATTTGTATTATTCTGCTGGATATGCTTTTTAGAATGTTCAGCTCTTACCTTAAAATGAGCTAATAATTTATATATATTAATCACAAAAGCTGGTTCAATTAATGTATTACCAAGCTATGTAATGTTGATTGTGACATCAAAGTGCATTAGGTGAAACATTACTGTCATGAAAGCAGGTATTAAGATAACCAGTACCCTTTCTTAGGTAAAATTAATCTTTGATTTATCACTAACTATAAGGTAAAGACTTTAAAGGCCAGAGATACAGAATGGAATGTGAAGAATTTGAGTTATATTTGCTAGTAATGAGCCTAAAATCTGTCTAAAAACTGAAGCAAGGGACCTCTTGACAAGGCTCATAGCCTTCCTTGATGAATATATAAATATGACAAACCCCAAGATGAGGGTGAGTTTTCCCATAATTCACTGAGAGGAAAATGTCAGTCCGTCTGAAGGGCTACTATTGCACTAGAGATTGTGCAGGCAGTAATACAGCATGTGGGCTTTCAGTTCTGTGGGGCTTAGTGTGAGACTGGTTTATGTCAAGAACAGAACCTCGTGGCTTTAATTAATTGCCAGGTGTTCACAGCATTACCACGTACTGTTGTGTAGTTCCATTAAAGGAAAGCTTTAAAGCATCTGCACAGCCATGAAGAGAAAAGTGCACAGCACCTGCCCACACTTGTTCTTTTCAGAGTGACAGAAAACCTACACTGAACTCATGAAAAGCTATAAAAGGAATGTTTACGTGGATTGCATGTTGCCTCAGAAATCTGCAGTGGTATCAGGGCATGAAACTTATTATGTGCTCTTTTATGTGTAAGCTATTGTCTTGTATCAGTGCCTAGCAGAAAGTCATAGAGTACATACTGCTGTTCAGATTTTCAATCTGGTGACAGAAATCTGTCATACCGGGGAATTGAGAAGGCTTTAACAAAAGTTACAGTTATCTCTTGCAGTCTGTTCAGTTTTGATGCATCAAATAACTCATAGAATTACTTGAGACAAAAACAGATAATAATTAATATTAAACTTTGAGACATAAATAGGAGTAAAGAATATAAATAAAAATAGCAGTAGGAGTGATAGAGAAAAACAATTAGAAAGCCAGTAGCTGGTTGAAAGTCTTAGTCATTCCAACTTGACAGCGAACTTTCAAACCTAAACATCTAATTTCATGGTAGGAAAAAAATGGGATTTATCCAAAGAATTTGAAGACAAAAATCTCAAATCCCAAAACTCACAGATTTGTAAGGGAAATTTGTGACAGTCAAGAAAGGAGAAGTTAAAAGAAATAGCGTGTAATTTTGGACATGGATACTTTTCAGAAGTATGTTAAATTACACAGTTCTTCTAGAGAACTTGGTGTCTGAACAAAGACCTGAGCTAAATCAGAATGGAAGCACGATCATGACCTATGAAGGAAAGCAAGATACATTCCTGCTAGCTTATACTGTGCCTTCAGTATACTTTGGTGATGTCATTTGGGTTATTTTGGCCCTGAACTGAGAAAAGAATGTAATTGATCATATATAGCTTTGAATTTCAAAAGATTTAAGATATAAAATGAGTGTTTAATGCCCCATAGTTTAAATGATTTTGAATTTTTCTGCTTAGTGAGTTCCAAAAATTTTAGGCATATTCCAAAACTGGTTATTATTATACATTGACGACTAATTCAGGAATTAGTAAAAAACACATGAATTCCAGAATAATATCAAACATCTACTGCATCCTTAATAGATGTACAGTTAGGATTTTCCTCTAAAGTTCCCGGATCTATAGTGTAGGGATTAAACTGGTTCCAGATCATAGGCAGCCACCTGTGCCATCAGTGCTCAGTCACCTTCTGGTAGAATGAAGCCAGAGACTCCTGTGCCAAGAGCCAGACACACAATATAAATAACTGCCTGTCCCATAGCGACTAGAAATTTCCCTCCCCTCTGCTGCCTCTGCTCTGCAACTACCAACTACATTTTCCTCTCACTTCACCTAATAACTTGGCATAAGTATTACTGATCTACACATGTCTTGAAGTTTGCTACTCTTATTCCAGGCTTCAAGAAGGACTTGGATTCTTCAAAGTTTGCCTACTTTTTTTCCAAATATATGCAGATGTTTTAGTAAGAGATATTACTTTTTCTTGCAAGCTTTGCCAGCCCCAGTTGCATAAGCCCATATATCAGGTACTCTAAGGTACTAGAAAAAAAGGATCAATGACAGAAAAGGGCACACTGCCAGGCAGAGCAGATCTCCATCACATACGGTAGTGTAGAGTGAGACGTAATGGAAGAACATTGCTTGAGAGGAAGAGTGGACTAAATAGGTAACATTTGCTAATATTTTTGTGTATAGCAGACTTAAGAGATGAGCAAGTTTGTGCAGTAAAGCTGACTGCTGCTGTAGGACTTGGATCTTATTTATAACAAATTAGAAAACCCTATATAGTGACTAGCAAAGGAAATAAAATATTTGAATAAAGGAAGGGAATTTATACTTCAACAAAGGACTTCCTTTGTCAGGCTAAACAAATGTCACATTTTTAAAATAAAAACTTTATACAGTGGGTCCCTAACTATATATTTGTTGTTTCTGGATTTCACATATTCTGCATTCACGAAATTAAATTGTGGGGATTATTCTTCTGAACATACTAATACATACTCAAAGAAAGTAAAATTCACAACCCTCAAAGATGAAGCAGGATGTCAAAATAAATATATAGAAATCCTATTAAAGACTTCACAGGTGACTTATTTGTGAAGCCTGTCAGATTTTGACTTCTGGACTTTCCAGTTTTCATTAATGGACTGCCAAATTTTTCAAGTTCTAAAGGATTTATTTTTTTTTTCTTTAGGAGTTGCTGATTGGTTTTGTTTTGTTTTGTTTTTCTTTGGGAATTTAATTGACACTGTAAAAAGCAAAACAAAACAAAAGCAAAATAAAAAGAAACAAAACAGCAACAACAAAAACCCCCCAAAAAAACAAAACAAAAACCCAAACAAACTAAAAAAAACCACCCCAACCCAACCCAAACCTAAAAAAAATCAACAACAACAGCAAAAAAGAAGACATCTGTTTCATAGGCTGATATCTGGTGGTGCTGATCATTAATTGCTCACAGATGCAAACAGCAATTTTGCATATTTCTCATTAATAAAGCAAGAAAATGGGGTACTGCTAATATTCATATATAAAATAACATCCCCAACACATTTTGAAATTTTTTTATCTTCTTCTTTTTAGCGCTACAAAAGCCTTATATCACTTATATATGTCAGAAAAATGGATTGCTGAAAGCTAAGGAAGTAGAAACAAATACACAATAGCTTGTCCTATAGCAGTAATGTGCTCTTTAACAATAAAAAGTGCCATAGACAGTAGATAACATACTACATTAGCTGGCTTTTATACTTGTGGTAAATATATTTGATAACATCTCTAAGACTGGAGTAAGATAAATCATAATGAACCTACAACTTGCTAAAAAACTCCCCACAAATCAAACCCTTCCTTTCTCTATCTGTCACTTCTCCCTTCCTCAAATATAAACAACCCAGATTATTATCAGAACCTCCATCAACTTAAGAAAAAAATATGCTTGAAAAGGTATTCTGTGATCAGAATTGAACAGAATCTTATATTTTTTTCTGAATTCTAGCTGTAGATAATTCAAATACCTTTGACTTCCACCACCTACCTTCCAACACATTTTTGAATTTCATTAAGTGTTTTAGCGCACAGTTTATATTTGTGGATTAAACAGATCCTATATCATCTCTCCTGCCAGTGAAGCTATGCTATTTTTATCATGAAATAAGTAAGTTAAGCTAGAAACCTTCAAGACAAGTTTTGGGGACATCTTTGTTGCCCCTGCAAATCAGCAGCTGCTCCTGCTAGGCAGATCAGGAATGGCTGCGTTGAAAGGTAAGAGTTTAATAGGATGGCATAGCTAAATCAAAAGACCAAAGAGTGGGCTCTGATACAGTTCATTTTGCCAACACACATAGATACAGCCTAGGTTTCTTTCTTCTTCTATTTCCTGACACCAAACAGCCTCTGTTATATAGAAACAAAATCTCTTTCAGACAAAATATAGTGAAAGGCCCTTTGCAAAACTCCCTTCAAACAAAATACCTAAGGTTTATTAAGCAACTTGATGCTAGACACTATTTAAGACTGCAGGAGGAGTCTCTCTCTGAGAGACTCGAGTTAGCAGCACCCCTGTCTTACTGCTCCATATGATACTGAGAACTTCCCAGCAGTATCAGGTAAGGAGCTGGGTGATTACTGGGAGCTAGCATGATGATCCCAGGCCAGGATCATTGCTGATCCTATTCATTCATTGGTGACTCCAGTCTATGTACTTCAGTAGTTAGAGGTGTTCTAGAGAGCCTGTAAAAAGTTAGACTTCAAATGGAAGCTGGGAGTTGCTCTTTTTTTGGGATGTTCCTTGGTTTTTTTGCTTTTTAATGAGAAGCACCTTAAGTACTGTGTGCAGTTCTGGGCCCTTCAATTCAGGAAGGACATTGAGGTGCTAGAGAGGGTCCAGAGAAGAGCAGCTAAGCTGGTGAAGGATCTGGAGTACAAAGTCTTACGTGAACCAGCTGAGGGAGCTGGGGGCATTTAGCTTGAAGAAGAGGAGGCTCAGGTGACCTTATCACTCTCTACAGTGACCTGAAATGAAGTTGTAACCAGATTGAGGTTAGCCTCTTCTCCCAGGCAACAAGTCAAAGGACAAGAGGACAAGCTGCACCAGGAGAGGTTTAGGTTGAACATTAGGAGGAATTTGTTCTCAGAAAGTACAATTAGACATTGGAAGGGACTGCCCAGGAAGGTGGTGGAGTCACCAGCTCTGGAGGTGTTTAATGAAAGACTAGACATTCCACCTAGTGCCATGGTCTAGTTGACAAGGTGGTGTTATGTCAGAGGTTTGACTCGATGAAAATATGTTTTCTTCCCAAGTCCTCTGAAATATGTAATATTTTATATTTGAGGATTATGTAAAATGTGTACCCTACATTCAGAAGGGTAGCTATCTAGACAGTACAAAGTTGAACTTATTAGGCAGGTTAAGTTATGTATGAGATGACTTCTTTCACTGGAGAGACATTTACTTATCTCTTGGCTATTTTCAAACCACCTATTAAATCAAGAGTAGTGTTTATGTTCCTTACCTACTTTCCATCCATATAACTATTACAAACATAAATCAGGACACTATTCACTACACAGAGAAGAACACAGGAAACCCCACATCTCATTAATTACTTCATTGCAATCTGTTTATCACTTGGTCTCAGAATGTGATGAACTGTGGTCTACCACAATTTGCTTACAGTTGTCAGAAGACAGAACTGTGAATTTAAGTTCCCCCCTCCCCCAAAAAAGGCAAATTATAGGTAAAATGGATAAAGAATATGCTAATTACAGAAAAAGCATGTTAGTCTGAGGATTTCAAATACTGGGAAAGGGGTATAAAATGGAAGTAATGCAGTAGAAACGGGTACCTATCTGCAAAATAAGTTTTGGGTATTCTTCTTTCTTTTTCTTGAACATGTCGCTGAGACTTTGCTAGCAAAGCTCTCTATTGGTTTAATTTGCAATTTTTTTAATCTCCTTGATCAGTGAGTTACACAGACTATGCTTTCATATTTCCAAGCTGAATCTAAGTAAACTAGTTCATCTGAACATCATTCTCAAGAAATTGGAATGACCATGGCCATATACCT
This sequence comes from Empidonax traillii, assembly GCF_003031625.1. Classification (NCBI taxonomy): domain Eukaryota; kingdom Metazoa; phylum Chordata; class Aves; order Passeriformes; family Tyrannidae; genus Empidonax; species Empidonax traillii. The sequence continues at coordinate 929,462 of NW_020955638.1, read as the reverse complement.
CAGTTATTGGCTGATAGAAAACCTTAGAAGACTGCAGAGGTCTGACAGAGCCTCATGAATCACTTTTTAATTTCTGGAAATAAAGAATTTGGGGTAATGCCTTCTGTGACCAAATATTCCATATTTTCAAAATTTCCAAAATACAAAAGGTATTTCTATCATGTATGGAAATAGGATTATTTATTTTTAATTTTGCAAACAGATTTTTACTGGTTAGAGAATCAATAAATTATGAACCTTATGGTTAATGCTGATGAGAAGATAAAACCATTCCACTCACTGTGCAAAGCTTTTGAAGAGTACTTAATAATTTGTTATTAGACTGGATTTGTTGGTTTAATGAGTGCTTACCTCTGATTCTTCTCAACTTATCAGTTTGTGTTAGCCTTTCTTTTACGCAGTCTTTTGCTTTATGAAGCATTTGGCATCTAAGAGAGAATAGAGATTTTAGTAAAAAGAACATACCTGAGTAAGAATGGACTCCAGAGACCAGTTAGGAGGAGAGCAAGTAGAGAGAAGTGACATTTCCGCTGCGACGAAATCCAGATAGTATTGTTAATGATTCCTTTCAAAACCTTTTTTTAAATTTATTATTATGGAGTAAAAAAAGGGAGAATTTCTTACATATCTAACCTGCTCTTTTGCTTTCAATGCCCTTTGAATTTAAATGAATATTTTAGAAACTTTGTAACACAGCTACATCATGAGCATGACCATGATCCACTGGAGATTTCCTCATAAGCCTTGTCAACAGGAAGGAGATATCTTAACTGATGTCAAGGTACAAATTCCTTCAGTTTCAGAAACTGTTGCTGTGTCACTGATTTAATCAACAGTCTTAAATTCAATAAATTTGATCTCAGTGTTGAACATAGGAATCAAATTCAAGATTTGTGTTGTCTTCAGATTAAAACCATAGAAAGGATATTTAGAGTGTCTGAGCTCCTATAATGTGGCACAATTATGACTCTGACGGATTGCAGGTCTACCTGACTGAGGGATAAAAAGGTGGAAATTACTTTAAAAAATAGGGACACTAGTGCATATTCTAATTCTAAGGAGACATGCAGCTTTATGGATAAGAAACATTGTTAAACACTAGTGAGTGCCTTGATGCACTTTCCCCACATCTCAAGAAAACTTATACTTGGATTATGAATTTAGTTTGGAACTACTGACCTCAGTGGAAATGGAAATGTGGAGAAAATTTCTTTAGGCAATTTAAATCATCTGAGAATTTAAACCTTGGAATACTAGCAAAATCATTCTAAACTAGAGTGCAATTCTGAGACAGAGTAAGCATGATGTGATCTTTTTCAGGTATTCAATACTGTGAATAGCAATATAGTATTTGATTTAGTGAAGTATAACTTAGTAGAAGCCTGGAGGAATACTGAATAATAATGCACTGAGACAGACCTACAAGGAAGCATTTGTCTTCACCTCCCTGGTTCTCTTACAATATAAGCACGGTACTCTCCATTCCAATAAAGGGATTAGTTTTACTTCACATGTATCTGAAATTATAGGACAACATTTTCTCAAGAGAAGGAATACAGTATTGCATATGGAAAGAGAGGGAAGAATGCTCAAAAACTTATGAGCAATTTTGTCTGGAAGAACAATAAATGATACCAGCAGTTCACAACCCTGAATCTGTTTATTCCAAGACTTTTCACTTGCTTTTCAAACGCAAATAATGCAGGTGGTCTGCAGTTAATATAAAAAATCCTTTTATGCTCCGAGGTATGTTGGACAGCTTGTAAGAGACTGAAATGCTCTTAAACATTGTCAAAATCATAGAAAGACGTTTTGTCAAACTGTAGAGAAACAACTGCCTATTTGTGACCATCAAAGTACCCCCACCCACGCCCCTACATGTCCTACTGACCCATTCCCTTCCCTGGAATATGTCTTCTTATTGGAATTTGGACTGTGACAGGAACTTGAGATAAGACTATTGTCTAATTATCTCACATCTATGGAGCACTAAACAAGGCTCAGGGAAGAAGAATGAATCCACAAAGAAAACCAAATTCAGCTAAGAATCAGCCCTAGCTGGCAGGTGGTGGAGGAGGGTTTGGGTGTGCGATGGCAAAATCTGTCCACTGGAAACAAAAGGAATAACACCACCCCCTCATCCCCACCCTGGGAAGACCACATACACACAGGACATTCATATGAAAGGCAGTTGAGAAAGGGTTGTAACCATGAAGGACTATTAAAGCATCCCCCCAGACTCATTCCTGAGGCCTTCCGTCACCAGAGGACTCCATATGATCCAAGTGAGGTAACAATTCCAGAGTCTGTGGCAAGAGACTGCAAACTTTCCTCCCACCAAGGGAGGTGTCTGGGCATCCTCTGAATGTGTATTAATCCACTGGACTCTATGCTTTGCAGGATTCTCACCACTGAGACAAGAGGAAGAGGATCTATAAACACTGTCAGGTTCCACAGAGTGGTGATGTATTTCCTACTTGATCTCTCTTTGTCACTCTTCTTCTTCCCCATCCCTCCTTTTTCCTATTTCTTTCTCTCTCTCTATCTCACATTTATTGCTTAATAAAATCCATACTATTGGCATCTGCTCTTTTTTGCACCTTAATTCTGGCAGAGACATTTCTAATCATTTTAATATTTTAGTAATTTTATTGACTGTATCATAACACAGCTCCATGCTCAGCATGTGACAGGCTGATTAGGGAAACCTTTATCCATCTGCAGTTTTGAAGGTATTACTGCTATATTCATTTTTGATAGAGAAAATAGCATTAGAATATTCTGCATGTTTAGATACCAACTTTCCAAGCCTTCAGTTTTTCTGCTGATATTTCACCAGTTACAGTTTTACAGCATTTGACTTTCATTCATATTCCAGTACTGCAAATTCCGTCTGTTTACTTTTCTAGAATCTTTTCAACCCTTGTCTGGATCAAAATTATGTCATGTCTATGCTAATTCTTAAAGATGCTCAGGCTCTCAGGTGACTTGAATTATGAGCAGGTCATTTTTTTTAACTTATACGCTAGTATGAAATTTTATCTTATCTGTATTAGGTGCTGGAAAATGGATGCCAGCCTGTTACATTTTATTAATGTTCTCCTCAGATCATGAAGCTTTTCTTCTGTCATCTGGATGTTTCTGACATCACACTCCTCACTGTCCCTTTCTAAAGGCTCTGCAATATGCCTTCCTATTACTTGTATATACATCATGTTTAGCCATCAGCGCGCTTGTAGCAAGCATGGGTAGAGCCCCTCTCAAATCTTCGTTCGCGAAGCCTAGCCATGATATACATCATGTACGGTTTTTCCATATGGCCATTTAGTGATGGAGAACAGCCACATGTTGCTTACAGAATGCATGGACAGTTCAATTACATGGCATGAGGACTCAGACCACAAAAACTCCATTATCTTTACAAAAAGCTGTTTGACTTGTCTTGGATAAAAGATCTCTCTCTCCACTCTATAACATACACATTTTTCTTGAATTCTGGCAAAGCTTGTTTCGAGGTGCACAACTTACTGATTTCACAGGCAGAAGACTTGGTTTGGATTTTCACTATATTTTGTTACTGTTGCTGCTGCTAAATCTCCCATTCAACAAGTACAATTTTAGATCGCCTTCACTTTTCTTCCTTTCAGTGAAGTTTATCTGTATTCTGTACATCATCTTGAAAATCCAATGCAGAAACAAATGCAAGATGATCCTTCTGAAATTTCCCCTTAAAAAGGGCAGAATCCACCTTTGATGATTTATTAACTCATACATTTGTAAACTGTGGCTGTATTGCAGATTGTTCATTATGTTCAGTATTGAAAATCCTTGCTAGTACCTATACCTGCCTCATGGAAGTTTTGTGGATGAGGTACAATCACAGACTTGCCACATTTGTCTCCTTGTTGAGATGAAACCTGAAGTAAATGTCTAGAGAAACCCTTCTGTGCAATACTATGGTAGTTTAAATTCTCTTTTGCTAAATAAACTGCCCTGAACAGATAGATAATTATCATCTAAAATGAACTATTTATAATATCTGACTCTCTAGGGTGATAACTAAATATTAAATTATCTAATAATGTTTTTAATTTATTTCCAAAGTGGAAAGAACAAAATTCCATGCATCTTGGAAATGTTCCTTGAGTTGTAAAATTTTGTGATTCAGGAAAGAAACCAGTAAGTACTGTGGAGAAACTTTAAAAGAAACAAGATTTTCTGACTGGTCCCAGAAAACTTCAATATAATGAAGAAATAGAATCAGAGGAAATCATACAAATGTTTATTATTTCATTCAAGTATTTTATATTTTCATCCTAAATGAGAATAGCTTGAGGAACAACCATAGAACTCTTTGAGACACAAACTGTGATCCCAAAACACCTTCCAGGGTGGTTCATTTAAGTAGAGTAATGATTCCAGACAGTTCAAATATGTCCACTGCTGCAAGGTACCCAAAACCAGTCCAGAGGAAAAGTGGGGAAAATTCAGTGTTTGATTTTGCATAACATTATCTAATCAGAGCCTGTTTTCTTCCAGTTTTTTTATGGGGATTACAGGGGCTGTTGAAATTCTGTCAAAATTATTAGGGACTACCTGGAAGAGGAAAAGTTTTGTAGTGAATGCAATACCTTGCTCCAAGAAGTCTGCGACCTCTTGCGAGAGCTGCTGCTCAGTTCTGAGTTACACTGACATTCCTGGTGATGAACAGAGCACAAATATAGGAAGGGAAGAACGAGGACAGGAAACAGTGTGAAACGCATCTGAACACAATAGACCAGTGACTACACCATCTCTTGTCTCTATGAACAGATGCCACCTCCTGTTTCGAGACACAGAGATGCCCAGCCAATATGAAGCAGTAAGCAATGACCAACTATATCTTTACAACAAAAGATTGGCTCTGATGTCACTTTTCTCACTAGTGGGGAAATTAACTTTGTGTATATTAGTGTAGTGCTTAGGAGGAATTACAGCATAAGTAAGAAAGAAACAAAAAAGAAGTAACATTCTGTCAAGAGTAACATGCAGGTGTCAGTCAGCAATTTCAGTTTGACTAAACTTCAAGAAAATTTTGCCCAGAATACCACAGCAGTTGCATACATGGAATGCAGTAAGAATATTGAACTGAAAAATCCCAACCAAAGCAAACAAATAAACAAACAAAAATTGGCTAAAATAAAGAGAGAACATTTTAGCTTTTTAAGCAGTTTGATTAAAAATTAAGAGAACAGCAAAGCCTCGAGCTTCTGCTTGAGGTGCTGGAGTAGGTCCAGAGAAGAGCAACCAGACTGGTGAAGGTTGAGCACGAGTCCTGTAAGGAGAGGCTGAAGGAGCTGGGGTTGTTTAGCCTGGAGAAGAGAAGGCTCAGGGGAGACCTTATCACTCTCTACAACTCCCTGAAAGGAGGCTGTAGCCAGGTGGAGGTCAATCTCTTTTCCCAGGCAGCTATCAGTAAGACAAGTGGGCGTGGTCTCAACCTCTCCCAGAGGACATTTAAGTGGGATATTAGGAAGAAATTTTTTACAGAGAGGGTAATCAGGCATCGGAATGGGCTACCCAGGGAGATAGTGGATTCTCTGTCACTGGAAGTTTTTAAGATGAGACTGGATGTGGCACTGAGTGCCATGATGTAGTAACCACAGTGGTAGTGGATCGAGGGTTGGACTTGATGATCTCAGAGTTGCTTTCCAACCCATCTGAATCTATGATTCTCATAAATTTTATTCTTAAACAATTGCCTTTGATTTAAGAAAGGTTTCTCTTGATTTATATTAGTGTAACTGAATCTGAATTCAAAATTTTTTAACTGGACATCCTTTGTGAACACCATTTCTGAAGCTTAGATTATAGAGAAAAATCAGATCTTTCATCCTCCTGTCTCCTTTCTTCCAGATTCACCAAATGACTTTCCATAACTCTTAAGTTTCCTGTGAAATAATATTGGTGTAAAAAATAAAATAAATACAAAAAAAGGGGAAAATTGTTTTACCCATATTTGTCTTGAACAGTACATTAAAGAAATGACTTTACTGGAATTTATCTAAACTCTGATATCTAAGCATACATTAGAAAATTACTTTGCATAGCCACTAAGTACGTGACTAACTGAATTATCTTTCCACTATACAAAAGTTTAATAAAATAGGCTCTTGGAGACAAAAAAAGAAAAAAAGTAAAATCCAGATGCAATTATTTAGCTTTATCTTCATCATTCCAAACTGTGCTGTTTCTTTCAGCAGTACATTAAGTAATTAATCCTCACATATGTATTTTGCAAAAGAATTGAACACACATACAAATCAACCATGTATGCATCTTCCCAGCATCATAAATCACTTAGAATAAAATATATTGATATTTATTTTTATCATTTTCCTTAATTTACAAAATTTCACTGTAGTTTCACAATATAGAGAGCAGAGGTAAAAATCAATAGAAAATTCAGGTAATTTACATATATATTTTCAGTGATTCTTTTTTAGTCTATGAAGGTAATTATCAGTTAACTGCTATAGATAATTTCCCCATAATTTTCTTCCTCCTACATCATGTATTATAATTGCTTTCATCCTCCATACCATGTGTGCCAGTGTCTGTCTTCCTGCTCCTCCTCCTTCCTGGATGGAGAGAGAAAAGAATATATTAAATCAAGTGTAGAGCTAGTTTTCATTTTGGCGTTAAGGCTTTTTATGCAAAAAGAAAGAAAAGGGAAAAAAAATTTCAATTGTGAATTCAAACCACTTGGGTTTATTTATTCTCCTCAACTTGAGCTCAAATTCTAATTCCAAGATAAAACCCAGTCTCACACCTACCCAACATCTCTAGGGTAAACATAAGTTGCTTGGGTGGTAGTCAAGATGGAATAAAACTGTATTTGGATTTCTGTTGTGTTCTCCTCATGAACCTCTTGATAAGAAGGTACAAGAAAATGTATAAAATCAAATCTTGCTTTTTAATATGATTGCCCCAGCTCCTGTTTTCCCTCTCTCTCTTCCCACACTCAGTTTCCAAGCTCCATGGGGAGCTCAGGTTTTTTGCATTATATCGATTCTGTTATGGACATCCCACATTGATCGTGTTTCCTGGGAGCCTTTCTATCTGCAATGTTGATTTTAGTAGTGTTAACTGAGATTTACCTGTAGCATATCCAATCTACCTTTTGGTCAAATTCTTCACAGATTTTTTGCCTCTTTGATCTGGTTGCTAATATAATTTATTTGCCACAGTTTCTATAATCAAGGTATTTTATGGATCACAAATTTTTAATATATTTATTTAACAGTCAAACACATGCCAAGTATTTTTTTCCTGCTCCATGTTTAGTCTCCAGGCTTACAGTAAACTACTTCTAGATGTTTCTTCTGTTGGTACAGGTAGTCTTCGATGGAGAAAACGAAATGGCTTTTCTTGAGTCCATTTTAAAGATATGGTTCCCAACATATCTCACATGTTCATCATTGTTCATCCAAGAAATACAGTCATAATCAGAAGTTTTAGACAATGGTTTGTGTATTTCATTACAATACTGTTGGACCTGGTGTGAGGCACAGCAAGTTATGGAACTACTCACAGCTTTGCACAAGTCAGTGAAGCTAGAGGCAAGATACATAAGTAGTAGAGCACTAAAGATTATTATACTTAATTTTATTTTATGTTCTCAAGTGACTTTCTCTTAAAAGAAAAAACAAACAAACAAACAAAATGGACAGGAATGGAGTTTTGATGTCAGTCTCATATACTGTAGTTATCAGACACATTCAAGTGGATCTCCACTGTCTTTTTCTACTAAACCAAAGCACAGATAATACAGCTAATGAACAGGAAAGATGGGGGACCAGAACTAGTATTCAGTTCTCGGTAGCAAATCAAATCCAAAAGTGTTAAGAGGAGTAGGAAAGACTCATAGGTGTTTATGAAGGGACTCACAAGGGATTTTATCTTTGTTAAATGCCATCATCAAAATTAATTTGATAAAGAGGTGTGTATATCAAATTGCTGTTAGCTTTTCTGTATATATTATAATTCAAGAAAGAATTATAAATGGTGGTAGAAGAGGTGGGAAGAGTTTCACAAGCTGAAGATACAGAAAAGCTCACATATTTCTACAGGGTTCAGAAACAGTCTGTTCCCTAAAATCAGAGACATTTTGCATCTCTGTTGAAGATAATCAGGTTCCGTTAAGAAAAACTTTGAAATTATGCAGTAGCAATGCAGATTCTTTGACACTTTTCTAAACTATTTGTATGGCAACTGTAATGAAACTTTTGATAAAATTCCACTGCTCTATTTAAGAGCCAGCCAGCAAAGCAGCAGCTATTTTCAGTCCCTTCAAGGGATTACACAGTTGTTGCTGGCCAAGACAGTGAAGCCTGATGTTGTTCTCACCAATTTATAGCAGTCAAACACCCCAAGAGGAGACTAAATAAGGAGATAATGGCCTGGGAGTTCAAGTTTGCCAGCATCATTGACCTCTCCAAACAAAATGTCACCAGTCATGCTGTGATATATGTTGGACTTTCTTGCTCTGGACTTGCTTGTTAGACTTGCTTCTGTCTGCTGAAAAAACCTTTCCGGGAAAGTATGCAATGGAGATGGTATTACTGTTACTCAAAAAACCCTCCTGTATGTCAAGTCAGATTTAATGATAAATTAAATTCATCTTAATATGATTTATGCCTCTGAATATACACAAGAAAGTTTTGAGGAATGGAATAAAAATCCTTATGTAATCACATACAGCCTGACCAGAGCATCTCATCCTGTCAGCCCTGAAGACCTCTTGAGGCCTCCGTAGGACTTTGGCTGTACATCCAAGCCCATAAATGTTTGCTTATCTTTTGGAGGTATGGTGTAGAGGATCCTGAGTGTAAAAGGCTTGGCAGATTCTCTAGTTATAAAAAAAAAATCAGTAAACAAGATATATGTTCTTCTTGTGCTTGCATATATGTACACAATGATTTTAGAGGCAAAGAAAGATAAAAATATCTTTATTCAACTTTGCCTATGGTAGACTCTTTGTGCTGTTCCAAATCTGCTGGTTTGTATTTTAGACACTACTGCCAGTTGCTGGTAAACACTCTTTTATATGTCCAGCCCATTTTTGTCTGTTTTGATCACACTGCCAGGTGGTTAAATTTTGCCATTAACATAAGGAAAATAAAAGTCTGTTCCAGCTTCTTCCCTCTGAAAGAGAAGCTGAGGCCTTAAAGTACACAGAAATAATAGAAGAGTTTTGCTGCCTCAGAAATCTGCTGTCTGAACCACCATATGATATTGTGGACAAAAATAAATGAAACAACCTCTGGAAGACAAAATCAGAATAATTAAAATGAAAGTATCTCCCTATAAACAAATGTTGATATGTTCCATACAACTACTGTTACTACCCTAATGCATAGCTGCAAAACCAATACATGTTACAGTAATTGTTTCGAGGGACCAAGACAGTCAACTGTGCTGTCGTTTTGCCTTTTATAGAATCGAATTACAGGATTTATTATAAAACTAGAGTCTTACAGAATTGTCAAACATTTATCACTGACACAGTATAGCTTCATTCTTCACGGTGCATGTGTTAGAAAACACACTACCCAAAGCCACTTTACAGAATCATTTAAAATACAAGGAACAGGTTAATCTACCCTCCTTGCAAAGACATGCTTAGTGATGATCTTGAATATAAGTTCAGTTCATTATCACAGAGTTGGAGGGTAGAAACAAAGATCATCAGTTACATTGGGAAATATATGCTTATTGTGTCAAAATTAATAAAGGAATAAAGGTCAAAGTCAGAATAATGCTATGTATCACAAAGCCGCGAGACAAGCACAGGAAAGGACTACAAGTGTGTAGCAAAAAATGGACAGTTTATCTATGGTAAAAGACATATGCTAAATTGTCATATATATAAAATCACAAAAACTTCATCACCATTTATTGATACACATTACAACCTGTACTCGTTACTTCTGCTTCAGAAAGAATTCTCATTTTATTTAGAAAATATGGCACTCTAATATGTCTTTAAAAGGACCTGAAAATCAGTACCAATCCTGAAACACTTTTAGATTTTATTGTTCACCCTGTTAAAAATCATTAAGCTTGAGAACAATGTCTTTACTCTGTGGAAAGTCATAATATTTTTTTTCCTGATGAGGATATTGTCCCTGCGTATAATTTTGGTATTTCACAAGTTTGGGTTCCAAATACACAGAAAGATCTTTTTAAGACACTTTAGGCATTTTAAAGTGGCATTAATATAATATATACCTCTCTCAGTTTCTTGCAATAAATAAAGCACCTGGCTTCACAGGTGGGGCATAAGGACATGGTTTCTATATTTTTTTAATCTATAATTCTTTAAAACACATTTATAAAAAAGTTCACTTTTCTTTCCTGTAATATACATGGTACATTCAGATTGCTTGTAGTGTGGGAGAGTTTTATAACTGTGTTAATGCCCTAATTGAGACAGTCTGTACAATTTTCTCATGGTTTTGCCATTTATGAGTGCCGTGATTTCAAATTCATACTTAGAAAACTCTTGTTACAGCACAATGTCTTTTCAATCCTTTGTTTATATAATAGACAAATTTACTGATGACACAGACATCAAATTGCAATCACAGCACAAGTGTGAACATATTCATACATCCAGCTAAAGGGTAAAGCTTTGTTTCACTCTGGGCAGATTATATCTCTGGTGAGGAAACACACAGAGATATCTAAAAGAAATGGGGATAGAAATATGCAGGAAGAACTAACATTTGGGGGAAAATGTCTTTTTAAATACTGCCCAGTGAAACTTAGACTTCCTATGTTTTAAAACCGATTTTAACAAACAAATAAACAACAACAAAAAAAGATAATCTCAGAAAGGAAGGTTATACAGTTTGAAATGCTGAACAGAGAATTAAAAGGGATATAGTGAAATAATGATCTGCATGGTTGGTTTTATTATTAAGACTGAGAAGAAATTGTGTTTAAGTTGTATAAGGAATTTTCATAGATGCTTACTCTCGCCTCTTTCTGTGTTATGTACACAGAAAAATTAACAAGCTGTCCATATAGGCCCTCCTTACTTTTGAAATGTATTCAAGACCTAATTTTTTGCAAGATTTCTTATTTTTACTGTTGCAGGTTATTTAGATTGGAAAAGTGCTTCCAAAAAAGAGATCTGATGGTTTATGATGTTGGAACCTTCCAACCCAAGCCATTCTGTGATTATTTTTGCACCTGAGAGTCAAGGTACACATGTCAAAGCTGGGGAAAGCAGAAGAGTGAGATGATTACTAGTGTGAGCCAGGATAGCACATTTTGATCTGTCAGTAAATAGTAACATGTTCAAAGACAACATGAAAGTTAGCATTGCCTGATGCTCTGGGTCTTTGTTTTTCATGAAGGAAGGACGAACAAGTTTCTGTCTTCCAAGGCTTTTGCTGAAAACAAAACAGTGATGGGAAGCCAGTCATACAATCTTACCAAATTTGGTCATTATTTTTATGGGTGACAAGATGATGAGGCAGTTTACCTTACAAACTATTGGCTATGGCATGGAAGCCATGGCATTTGAGTGTGTCTCTGTGTTCCCGGGTTAAAGGGAACCATGCTACATAAAGCAACTTGAAATCCACACACAGACGGACCTTTTAAGAGGTCAGTATTATTATTAGCGAGGTGCCTGGTGTGTAGAAAGAATTTTATCTCAAAGCGCTGCGGGTATGAAATCTCTGGAAACAATTTTATGTCTGGAGTACTGATACTGCTAGGGCTCAGCCTGTACCCTAAATTAGGACTTTGTTAGATCACTGGCTATGAAAGACAACTGAACATCAGCAGGTGAGGGGTAGACTGCTGGAACATCAGTAATATCAGCTGTATTTTAGGCAGTCCAAATAGTTTATCTGGAAATTTAGAAAAAGTCTTCAGGGGAAAAGGAATTTTGACATACTCCACAATGAAAGCAGAACAATTTAAAATAAATCTTATGACTCAGATCTCCATGAGGTAGATATTCGCCCAGCAATGAGATAAAAATGGGTAGTTGGAGGAAGAAGGAAAATTTCTTTGTTTAAAGAAAACACTTCCAAAATATAAACTTTTATTAATCTGTGTTGCCTCTCAATTCTGGATGCCCAGACTAGAAATGCCTGTGTGCCCATCACAAAAAAACCGTTCAGCATAAATATTTCTGTGATTCCAGTTGCTGCCCTGGTGCAGAGCAGGCACAGAGAAATGCAGGTTGTGTTTTATGGCTTTGGCTGCTCAGGTCCAAAAGGTCCCCTTTTATTTCTATGAACAGAATGATTTACTTTAAAAAAAATTTGTACACATTGCCCAGCTGCTTGAACACATCAGAGAAGAAGCTGGATTATACATCTCTTCTGAAAGTATTTTGAGTGCTCCTACTCATGACAACTGGACAGCCACAGCAAATGCCATTTCCCCTCCTGCCACTTCACTGCTCCACTTTGTGATTGTACTTCTTTGGTCCCAGAGCACCTGCAAACAACTATTTATAACTAGTATAGCCATAGGGCATGGTTGTATTTTACCATCACTTTCCAAAATCACAATCATTTGCAGCTTAGAACTAAACTTGTTTTGGCTTTTCTTTACTTTGTTTTAATTTGAGGACTAGTACTGCTACTAGTGAACACTGAGATAATGTAACAAATTATGAAATGTCTAATGCTAACGGCAAAGCAAAAAGCAACAAAACAGATGTGATTATAAAAAATGAGATTCATCTAAATATGGTCAAAGCTTTAGTCATATCTACCCTGACATTTCTTGTGTGGTAGTAGCCTCTATACCAAACAAACACTTTTAAAATAAATTTACTGTATCCAAAGTACAATAACACTCTTCTTTCTTTAATATAAGAAAGTTAAATGTTGCCTTCAGTAGCACTTTGTGTGTGAAATCACAATTTTTATTTTACTATTAAAGTCATATGTTTTGTCTCCTTCATTCTTTCAAATTTATTACAAACTCCATAGTGAGAGGTGAGAGGAAGAGTTTTTGTGCAACTGAACAAGTAAAATTAGACAGATATATATATATATACATATATAACTTATATCTGTAATTTTACATATATGTATATATTTTCTAACTATAGATGAGAATTATACTTTTGAGAATGTTAAATTGCAAAGACATTTTCATAACTAAAACATAAACAAAATAATTTTCTTAAGTTTTACAACATATTTTATAATAAGGAAAAACACACTTAGGATACAAACAGAAATGCACCATCCAGAAATATTTTCCTCTTTTTACCTTTATCCTCATTTTCTTTTAGCATTAAGTCTTAGTGATCAACTATCTTTCACCTGTTGTGCAGTGCTGAGTGTTGTATAAAGTATAATAAGGCTTTAAACAGCTTAGTTTATAACCAGTTTTTACAGTCTTCCCTCCAGATCACTGCTACAGACATAGACATTGTAATGTTCTGGGGTACTCTAAGATTCGTCAGCATAATATTACGAAAGTGAAAGATTTAGGTTTGGATGGTATTTTTCACAAAGTATATGTGAAGTTAATAATGCCAGGATAGGCAATAGAAGAAAAAACTATGAAATTTCTTTTCTGAAGTGTTTTACACTCAATAGACGCACATAGTGTTTCAATTCATCTTCTTTCATGAATTTATTAAAATATCTGTTCTACCACCCTAAAGTTCAAATGTTTCTTACTGGGAGATAGGAAAAAAAAAAAAAAAGATACTCTTGCAGAATCTTTCAGTTGCATTGCAGCTGTGATCTTCAAATCAAGGATTCTACTCAATCTGTCACAATTTTTCTTACTTGCCTACCCTAGGAAACTTAGATTTCACATATAAAAAAATGGATATTCCCCTGTTCCACCTACTTAAATAAGAATCTTGATCTAGTCTACTCTCTCCTTCTGGTAGTCCCTTTCAGATGCTAATGAACATTAACATTTTAAAGGCTCAGTGGTAAGTCTACAATCTCTATTAAAACCAAGCATTCATCTCTTGTTTTCTTTATACACCTCCTTCTTTCCCTCTCTCCCTTGTCTATGTGAAGTTCAATAAGGGAAAGTCCCAGATTCCCAGTACCTGGGATGGGGCAACCCTGGATATACATACTGAATGGAGAATGAGATGTTGGAAAGCAGTGCCACAGAAAGGGACCTGGGAGTCCTGGTCAGGGACAAGTTAAAGATGAGTCAGCAGTGCCTTGGCAGCCAGGAAGACCAAACACGTCCTGGGGGCATCAGGCAAAACATTGCCAGCCTGTCAAGGGAGGGGATTGTACTGCTCTGCTCTGCACTGGGGCAGCCTCACCTTGAATACTGTGTGCAGTTTTGGACAGTGCAATATAAGAAAGACATTAAGCCATTAGAAAATGTCCAAAGGAGGGCAACGAAGATGGTGAATGGCCTTGAGGGGAGGTCGTATGAGGAGTGGCTGAGAACACTTGGTCTTTTCATCATGGAGAAGACTGAAGAGAGACCTCACTGCAGTCTACAATTTCATCGTGAGGGGAAGAGGAGGGGGAGACATTGATCTCTTCTCTGTGGTAACAAGTGACAGAACCTGAGGGAATGACCTGAAGGCGTGTTGGGGTGGTTTAGGATATTAGAAGAACGTTCACCCAGAGGGTGGTTCAGTATAGGAACAGGTTCCCCAGGGAAATTGTCACAGCACCAAGCCCAACAGAGTTCAAGAAGCATTTGAATGATACTCTCAGGCATGTGGCCTGACTCTTGGAGATGGTCCTGTGCAGGGCTAAGAGTTAACTCCATGATCCTTGTGGGTCCCTTCCAATTCAGCAGTCTGTGATTCTAGAAGACCACTAGTGAAATGAACTGTTCTTCTGAATTGCCCACCTGGATTTCCTTCTCATCCTATCTTCATTATACTTCCAACCACTCAATTAGGTTGTCACATACCAGAGAAAACGTTTCTTAATTACCTCTGAAAAAAGAAAAAAAATAAACAAATAAAACCAAACCAAACAAAAATTCCCCACCAAAACTCTATAGAATTTCCTGACTTTAAAAATAGAAATCTGTAAAGTTGTCTGTTTTTCTTCACAACATTTTTTTAATATTGACTTTCCATTTTAAAAGTATGCAGTTATTAGATTATGGAAAAGAAAAGAAAAAAGAATAAAAGCTTCGGGTAACAATACAAACTTTTTTTGCTTTTTTTGTCTAAGTATATGGAAATTTTACTGGAGTGTCTTCTGTATCTACAGACAAGTAAGTTTCCTAGAAGCTCAAAGGTATAATGCACAACCCCTCAAAACAATAACAAAAAAAAAAAAAAAAAAAAAAAAAAAAAAAAAAAAAAAAAAAAAAAAAAAAAAAAAAAAAAAAAAAAAAAAAAAAAAAAAAAAAAAAAAAAAAAAAAAAAAAAAAAAAAAAAAAAAAAAAAAAAAAAAAAAAAAAAAAAAAAAAAAAAAAAAAAAAAAAAAAAAAAAAAAAAAAAAAAAAAAAA